>NW_005842052.1:1509311-1552350 GCF_000455745.1 Alligator sinensis
GCGTCAGTTGTCAGTTGCCCCATCTGGCTCAGCAGGGGTCCAATGTTGCCTCTGCTTTTCCTCCGGCTCCCCACATATCTGAAAAAGGACTTTTTATTGTCCTTGATGCTCGAAGCTAGTTGGAGTTCAGTTGCAGCCTTGGCTTTCCTGGTCTGCTCCCTACAGGACCGGACCAGTGCAGAATAATCCTCCTCGGAGGTGACTCCCATCCTCCATCCTTTGTAGGCCTTTCTTTTTAGCCTCAGGAGGTCTGTGGAAGTTAAGTGATCCAGATTCAGGCTGAAGCCATGCAGCAGTAAGCAGGTGCTGTGGGCGTTGCAATTTTCTCATTGGAGCAAGAGAATGGAAAGCAGTAAGGGAAAGTGTGGATCTCTGCCTCTAATTAACCAGATATTGCATTGGTAGAGAAGTGTCCTCATTTGTGCTGCTATAAGCCAATGGCAACATGGCTGGAATGAGGGAGGGAACTGGGAAGGGATTCCTTTTCTAATCTGTTCAGTAGGAAGACAGGATGCAGCTGCTGGGACCACTTTGGATGTGATTAGAACAAGCTACAGAAAGCTGGAGCAGAGGGTGAGCTGTGATTGCTGTATCATGCTCTGTTTTAAATGCAAATAATGTAATTAGTAAATACAAGCTGCCTTTACTTTCTTCCAAAAACAGCAGAAGGTAGTGGGCAATGTAGACACAATTTGAAAGCGTTAGTTTGAGAGCTAAAGCCCATTTCAAACTTCCCCAACTGTCACTCCAAGTGCAAGGTGTCATTCCAGACTAGCTTTCTCTACTGTAAACACATAGTTGGGAATACAGATTAAATAGATTGCTAACCTTTCCAAAGAAAACTCTGCTGTGCTCTCAATTTTCCCCTGAGAAGTGGGTGGGAGAAGGAATGAACTACATATGATAGATGTGAACACATTGTTTAATAAACTCTTGGGAAATGCTCAGTTATGATGATGCTTAGGGTAGTATAACAGTAGAAAGAATTGTGATTTCTACGAGGACAGCTCATCAACAAATGGTTGGGCTACCTCTGATTTGGCGTTATGTAGAGTGATCTACCATAACGGCTGTCAGACAGATGGATTGATGAAGCCGTGAGGCTAAGGCAAGAGAAATCCAGCTTTAGTAATTTTTCACCAAAGGCGCACAGCACGAACCTCCTAGGATGGTGATGTCAGTGACATCATGCCACAAATCCAATGAATACCTTAAAATTGGATTTGCATTGTCCAACAGCCCCTGGGATTTCTATACTACTTTTTTATCCTTTCTTGCATATAAAAACTTAGGTGTTATTGCCTTCTGTTTTGGAATCTGATCTGTCAAAGTACGTGCAACTCTCAAATTGTTCAAAGGTCTTTTCTCCATATCCCTTTAAGAGTTATTTTTGAAGTCTAGTGAAAGTATCTGATAGCCATGCGAGGAACGGCTGACAGATATGGGACTCCAGCCTAGAAAAGAGAAGATTTTGGGGGGATTTGGTGTCAGCTTACAAATATATCGGGGGAGAGCATCAGGGGATAGGTGAACAACTATTCACCAAAGCACCGTAGGTAAAAAAAAAACCCAAAAAACAAAAACAGGAGCAATGGTCATAAACTCCTAAAAGAAGGTTTCAGACTGGATATAAGGAAAAACGTCTTCACGGGTCGTGAGACCAGACTCTGGAATAGATGCCCAGCAGGGGTGGTGCAGGTGCCTACCCTGGAGATCTGCAAAAAGAGACTGGACACGCACCTTGCTGGGGTTATTTGACCCCAGCAGTCTTCCCTGCCCAGAGCAGGCAGGCTGGACCAAATGATCTCATGAGGTCCCTCCAGCCCTAAACTTCTGTGAATCTGTGATAAGGGGTAGAAAGGATATTTTTGTTTATTTTTTAAAGATCCGGAGCACCAAAGAATGTTATTTCTCAAATGACTGAAAAAGTTATTGCCTGGAGAGACAGAAGACATGGGACAAATCTTAATTGAAAGGTGGGAGTCTTGTTGTTTTAGTTTCATAAGGCTCTTGCCTTGAGCAAGGAGATACCCCAATTAAAAAACAAGTGTTCAGAACAATAACTATTTTATTACAACGGAAAAGAAAGACAACACAAAGCAGGCCACAAACAAATCATAAGCATCAGCTCAGTTACAATCTCTTTTTGTATGGTTCTTTGCAGAAAACTTGTTAAAAGTTTGAAAGTTTGCCTTACTCTATTGGGACTCTCTAGGTACCATATACCCCAGGATATTATTCCCCAAATAAGCAGAAAGTCTTGAAGCAGAAAGTGAATCATTAATAAAAGAGCTTACAGGTAGGGAAAAGAGATTTGGTTTTGGTGAATTCTGTGTGTTTTATTCCAGATAACCAAAATAGTTCATAAATGGGTGGAGTGTCATGTCTTAGGAACCCAAGGGATTTGGGGAGTTGTTGGTTTTGTTTTTTTGTTTTTACATTTCTTTTTCAGTTATTCACTTAAAAACAAAATCAAGGACTACCTTCGTGTGTTGTTCATCCTTTATGGGCAAAAACAACTGCATCCAGTGTGGGGAGGGGAGGAAAGAAGTGGGAAAGGAGGGAAAAAAGGGAAAGGGAAGAGAACAAAGTAGGGTGAGGGCTAGGTCACGTGAGTACGTAGGTGACTTATAAGTCCAATGCTTGCCTTGAACAATTTGCTGCAGCAGGGGCAGGAGAGCAATGAGGACTGGATATGGGAGGTTTTCGTTTTCCTGGACATGTGTTTCTTCATTGCTTCTGCCGTGCGTTGCTGTTCAAAGGGTGACAATCCATTCTGGATTTGGGACCTCCAGGATGGACGTTCGCAAGCAATTTGCGTCCGTGACTGGGTTCATGCCAAAACTCTTTAGGGACACTTTTAGGGTGTCCTTGTACCGCTTCTTTGCACCGCAAAAGCGTACTGCGTTTGACAGCTCTCCATAGAAGCCTTGCTTCAGGAGTCAAGTGTCAGGCATTCTTGAGAGGTGGCCGGCCCATCTTAGCTGAGCCAGGGTCAGCCGGGTATGAATACTGGGGGGGGATGATCCATTTGACCATTCTCCATAAAAGACTTTCTTTGGCAGGTGAGTGTCAGGCATTCTTGACAGGTGGTCGGCCCATCTTAGCTGTGCCAATTTCAGCAGGGTATGAATACTGGGGAGAGTTGATTTTCTGAGCACCTTGGTGTCAGGAATCTTGTCCTGCCACTTGATCTTTAACATCTTTTGCAGGCAGCACAGGTGGAAGTAATTTAGTTTCTTGGCACGATGCTGGTAAATGGTCCAGGTTTCACAGGCATCGAGGAGGGTCAGAAGGATGATGGCTTTGTAAACCTTCAGTTTTGTCGACATTCTGATGCCTTTGCAGTCCCAGACTGACTTACAGGGTCTGCCGAAAGCACACTAGCTTTTCTAGTCTCACATTGACCTTGTCATCAATGTAGACAGCACGGGAGAGCGTGCTGCCCAGCTAGGCAAACTTATCGACCATCGACAGTTGTTGGCCTTTAACTGAGATGTGTGGATCCTGGGGTGTTGTGCCTGGTGCAGGTTGAAACATCGCTTCGGTCTTCTTCATGTTAATTGGGAGTCCGAAGTTGTCACAGGCTGATGACAGTAGGTCCATGGATTGTTGCATGTCAGCCTGTGACCCTGCACATAACGCACAGTCATTAGGGAAGAGGAAGTCACAAAGCATGTCTGTCTGGACTTTGGAGCTTGCTCGGAGCCTGCACAGGTTGAAGATGCCTCCTTCAAAATGGTACCTGATCCGCAAATCAAGGTCGCCTTAGTACAGGCGAATTTAATGAACATTCAGTTTCTCAAACTCTAATTCACTGTTTCTCTCTTTATCAAGGTATAGCTGAAATCTCCTCTGCAGGAATATGTTATCTGAAAAAAAACAAAAAACAGGTGGTTAGCAGGAAAAGTGGTTTTGTGCCTCATTCACTATAGCATTTCAAGGAAAAATAAACCCAGTCCCTTGGCAGTTCTTTTGCAAACTGCATCTCACCAACGGTGCTGAAATTTCACGGCTCTTGTCATGTTACAGAGGCATCACGGTGCTGAAAGCCTATTACTTTTCAATGTTGTCTTACGGCATCTTGCAATTAAAGACTCCTGTCAAATATTCTACACAGATCACAATAACGAGCACTTATGAGCATCTTTCAAAACATAAAGGTGGTGGGGGAGGAGGGAGAAGGTTAAAGCAAAATAGAAGGTATAAAACTGCATCCCAGAATCTGTGCAAACAGATGTGGTGGTGATAAATATAGTTTTATAACAGAGAGCTTTCATCCTCTTTGATGTGTGCTTGTCAGTGGTTGGAAATGGAGATTTCCTTGGAATTTCCTTAATTAGATTCAACTTTTACTGTAATTAAATAAGCACAGACACCATAAGCTTGGGTGCTATTGTAATCTCCAAGCATCGCATGCGTAAAAATACTCATAGGTATGTCTCCGTGTTTGATGAAGAGGAAGGCAAGTTTGCAGTAATTTATGATTCAAAGGATGTTTGTATCGGTACTGAGAGATGCCCTCTTCAAGACCTTTTCTTTTTCTTGATCTCTCCTAGGAGCTGGTGGTTGGTCCCCACTGGAATCTAATCAGCAACAATGGCTCCAGATTGATTTGGGAGACAGACTTGAGATTGCAGGAGTTGCCACCCAAGGGAGGTATGGGAGCTCAGATTGGGTGACAAGCTACACTCTCATGTTCAGTGACACGGGGCGCAATTGGAAGCAGTACAGACAAGAGGACAGCATCTGGGTAGGTGGTTGCTTTCCTCCAGATGGATTGCTATCATCACATTGTCAAGTTTGAGGAAGATGTAACTCCTGATGGTTCAGGCTCAGTCTGGGATTTGAATATGTGACTTTTGCTTTAACAAGTTCTTCTTCCAGAGAGGAGAGTAAGTAGCAGGGTCTGGTGGTCATCACCAAGAGCTCAACACGGAAAGACTGTTCCAGTCCCTATTATGGCATTGGTTCTGTGTGTAGCATCAGATGGGACACTGAGAAAGGATGTATTCCTTAAGTCACATGGCTACTTGGGGGGGATCAGAGCCACACTTACACTACAGAGCACAGTAGACTTGAGTTCAGGAGGGTTGGGGTGAATGGAACTGCTACGTTGTAGGTTCCTTCCTTGAGAACTATGTGAAGCCTTGTTTCCATATCTCTTGTGCACTGGCTGGACAGTGCTGGAAGCCATTTATTCCTGCCATTGGAGGAGGCAGGGGTGTCTTGGAGACAGTGCCTAGCAGGGTTACTCCTGAACTGGTTTGGGCACAGGATGTTTGGGCTGTGCCAAACATGTTCAGAGCAGCCCCGAGATGGCAGGCTGATTTTTCCACCCCCACAGACCCTCTGTCATCCAGGACTTCACTGCCTTAGCTCAGCTTGCTGTGGTCCCAGTTGCACGTGCAAACACAGGAAGTGTATTGCTTTGAATTAATAGCATGTATATATGTGCCCACTGTGCTCAACATGCCTTCTCGAATATTTTCAATGCATTTTAAGATATTGATGGATATTGTTATGGTTGTTGTTTTGATGCTACGGCTATATAAAGTACAGCTGGATCAGAAGCACAATTATGAAGTAAAATGCCCATGGAGAAGTGTAGAACTCCCTTCCTGTTATATGAGTGTTTGTGCTGGACTGGCCATGTCTTCTTTTCCTCTGTTTATTATACTCTTCATAATGGGATGGATGGCCTGCATTGCAATTAATGTACTGTCATGCACTTGTACGATGTGACTTGATAGTAGTAAATCTACTCTGGTTGAAAATAAGAGAACATAAGGATTCAGCTCCATGCTGAGTTAACATCAGGGCCAGGTACAGATGTGACACTTTTACTGGTATAAGTGGTCAGAAACCAGTCTATACTCATAACAGAACAGAAGTTCGGTGCACAGAGCCCACCAAAGGGCAAATGTGTGTTTTGTTCGCTACTGATTTAAACTATGCCACTTACAGAAAACCATGTAACTTGGGTCAATTCCACCTTGGGCTTTTTGAATGTCTGTACCTAGCCCAGAAGTTCAAATATTTATCTTAACCTTGGAATATGTTGGTTCGAGGACCCTGTTGTAAATTTTAAACAGAAGTTTACCATGAGTTGTTTTTTTTTTTTACTTCAAGTTTATGATGAATATGACTGTGATGACGATAGCAGGTTTTCTGTGTTGCCCTTCCTTTGTGATGTTCCCCAGTCAAATCTCAGGTCACCCAAAAAGGGGGAACAAACATTATTAAAGAGAGGGAGGAAGGATAATGAAACTGCTTTGCATTTCAGCCTCTGTGGTTATTTTACTATGTGGTAAAGTTGCTTAAAGTTTCTGTACTTTCAGTTAAACTGTATAGGAAAGTGATTTTGTCAAACTTCACGTGGTTTTCCTTGCACTCATAATGTCACGAATCAGGAGGTGTAAAAATGCTTTGAGTTCAAAATTAAATGCACAGAATGCTTGCAAAATCCAGGCTCCAATCAGGGTTTTGACTTCAGACAATGACTGGTATGTAGGCAGAATCTGAGTCTTTAAGTATGACTCCAAAAACATGGGCAAGGGCACATGAACAAATTTTCTATCAGGTAAGTGTGGCTGAGGATTTATAATGCATCAGCTACACTGCAGAAATTGCCCTCTGGTAAATGAAAGCTAAACCCAAACCTCCTGGCCTATTACCATTGCTTGTATTTATTTGGGGATCATAGCGGTGGCTATTTTACACTTAACAATGATTTTTCAAACCATGATTCAGGACAGGGGTGGCCAACCTGTAGCACGGGTGCCACGAATGGCATGGGCAGCCCCTGTGTTTAAGAACAGAGAGTCAAAAAGCCCAAGGCTGAATCAATTCAATTTTTGCAGGTTAGTCTAAGCTGTGTAGATTGAACTAATAAGCAAGTGAACAGACATTTACTTTTGATTCTAGAAATGCAGTCACATGCCTGCAGTGGCCCAGGCCAGGTGCCAGGGGGCGCTAGAGCATGCCTCCCTGCTCGGCTGGAGCAGACAGGTTGGGCCAAGGCTAGTCCGCTCACCCTGTGCAGGAAGTGTAAAGCATCCTGGGAGGCAGGGGGACTGAGAGTTAACTTGAATCTGCAGAGGATCTGAGCCAGTTTAATAAACCAATGTAACCTAAATCAGTTAAGTCTGAAACTACATCAATCCAGGTTTATATCAAACCAGCTTCAGCCATTTTGAAAGTGATTTATGTGTACTGAACTTCTGTTATGTTAGAGATATGAACCGGTTTCTGATCACTTATACTGATTTATGTATAATTTCTGTCCCTAGCCTAAGTGTAGCACAAGCAACACAGTAGCAGGTAGGCCAGAAAGCAGAGCAATAGACGGGGCAGGGAGTATGGAGAAGGGTACAGAAAGCAAAGCAGCAGATTGGGTAGAGAAAGGGAATCAGGGTGGAACTTGGGGAAGGTATGAGTCTAATTTGTGGCCTGCCTGCCAAAAAAGATGGGCCTTGCTGATTGAGCCTATTTTTAGGACTCCGATTTGCCACCCTTTCAATTTTTTTTAAACCTTTTTCTTCCCCTTTTTTAAAGTTTACTTCTAAAAAGGGAACTTGAGAAGACAACTGGTAAAATTTACAGTAGCAAATCTTCATGCCCTAAGGATCCAATTTAGAGAGTTTCTGATCTGGCACCAAATATTGCACACAGCAGTGAGAAAATACCCAGCAGGCATTTAGCAGTGGATCAGGATTTATGAAGAAGCAGAACTCTCCTGCTTTACTACATAATCAGGCGTGAAGGTGCTTCAGGAAAAAGACCTTGTTGCAACTTCCAAAGCCTCAACAGATCTGGGGACTTCTTATTTGAAGGGTAATATTGTAAAGTTCTGTGATGCAAATGTGTCAGAATGAGCAGTATATTCTTTTTCTATGTAATGGAAAAGTGAAATAGAATTAGAGAGAGAAATTGAGTTGGGGGAATGATTTGGGTATACTGCTGCTGTGTGCAGAGTTGCTAAACTAGTGCGTTTCTGATGTGATGCAAGTAATGCAATTCCAACCCAGAAAAGGGCCTAGTAAGGAATTTAGGTTAGGCAGAAAAATGACTGGTTGTTACTGAGCATATTCTAACATGCCCTACAAAAAAAATCCAAACTTATTTGGTTTGACAGAGATTGTATTTGTCTCAGAATAAACCACTTTGTCCTGGGACAAGATGCCATCCTTCAGAGGTCCATGTCCATTGTCCTGGGATAAACTCCAAAAGGTTCACGGGTTTAGTTTATTCTGGGATATTGCAAAAGTCATCTAAATGGCCAGGGCCATTCCTGGGGAAGGGAAGGGGTGGGGGGCAAATTGGGGTTACTGCCCCGGACCCCCTGCTTTTTGGGGGTCCTGCAGAGCCAGGCTGGCTTCACGTCCAGCCGCTTGCCACCCCTCACCCTTGCTGTGTCTGGGCCCCGCATAGGCTGATTTGCTCCGGGCCCCACACCCTGCTACGGTCATCTCTGTGAATGACTCTTTTAGGATGGCATGACTAAATCAGTGGCAGAAAAGTGGCAGTACATTCACCTGCTCACTAAACTGTGAATAGAAGGGAGATGTGTGTACGTGCCAATCCTGGGATATTTCTGTTCTGGGACAAACACGTGCACAACACATCCAGGGACATGTGCAATGTCTGTTCCTACTCTTATAGATCAGGCATTCAACCTTGGTTGGTTGAAAACCTTCATGAGAGTCAAGAACTTATGAAACAGTGAAAACCAGTGATATTTCTGTATAATTTTTTATTTGAGGTGAAGTGAAAATTGGTAATTAAGGTTGACTTTTCCTGGAGTTTAGGGGTTTTCTTAAATCACAAGCTACAAAAAGAGCATGGAACTTATGCAAACTGGAGCCTGAGATGCTTACACATGTGTGAAATGGCACGTTCAAGTCTACACTGGGTGGAGGGAAGACATAGTTCAAACAGTATTTAAAGTGTTGTAGGCAAATGAGTTAGCTGGTTGCAGAAACCCAAAGCACCTAGCTTAATAAGTACAAGCAGGATGAATCTCTGCAGGAAAGAACAGCAGCCTTTTTTCCATTTAATAAAGCAGAAAGGGCTTGTTGTTGATCATAATGGTCATTAAGGGAGTGCTCCCAACCCTCCTTCTTGAAGTCTATTGCACTGGTTTGACTTGTTTTTTTTTCCTTTCTGCCTAAATTATTTAGGTGCAATGTGATAGAAGCCTAATAGATCTCTCTTTCTGAATTTGTGCTAACAGTGCTCATGCTCCGCCTATTCTGTCAGTTAAAACATGTGAGCTGTAGCTGCGGTGAGGAGGAAAGAGGGAGACTTATTCCTGGGAGATTATAAGCAACACATCATTCATTATCAGTGGTTGCATTTCTTGTTCTATCAGGGTTTTTTCTTTCTACTTTGAGATCCTTTCTCTTCTTTTTTTTCCCCTGAACTTTACAGTGGTTGTAACAACTGCAGTTTTCCTGACCCTAAAACATAAAAAAAATCCATGTCAGTTCCCCAAAGATTTCAGCATTGTTTGTTTGGTCGGTTGGTTTTGGTTTTTGGTTTTTGGGGGGATTTTTTGTATTTTTATTTTTTTAAGGCATGGGTTTTAAACGGACCATCCACTTGAAGAGCTTGTTAGGAATTTTTCAACTGCATTTTTTTGGCAAAAGCAAATTCATGCAAACTGAAATATTTTGCAGGAAGCTACTGGGATTGGTGAAAACTTTATTTGGGGAGGATTCTTCAAGGGCACATGGGAAATTGTGCTCGATATCAAAAAGAAGCACAGCTCTCTTTGTCCCTCTCCTCCCATGCTGTAAAAGATCAAATAGTTTAGTCACCAGATGTTTCAGACATAGAGCAGTTGGGTTCATGTCCCCACTCCCAAACAAACAGAGCCAGGGATATCGTTAGTGGATGTCCGAGCCATCAAGTTGTTGGCAGTTACAGGTCAACCGGGCGCTGGAGCTGGGTCTTAGGTGGTGAGGGCTTCATCTGGGCTGCACTGCAAATGGGCATTTGGGTGGCTTGGAGCTTTCCCATGCTGTGCTTCAGACAGGCAGCAGCCAGGACCTTTTGCTGACCCACCTAGGACCCAAGCTGTGTTGTCCTGGCCTACTGCCACAAAACGTTATTGCCCACTGGTGTCAAGTTATTGGTACAAAATGGGAAAGAAACAGTGGAAACCTAAACATTTGCAGGATGGGAAAAAGTGTTTCCTGCCTTGCTGTAGTGTAATTCATAGCCTTTTCCCCCTTGTCTTCTCTTATTAGGGAGAGTTCATTTGTCAGTTCTTCTCTAGAACCACAAAGGCTAGAAACCGACCTATGGTTCTCTCTTAAAGTTGCAATTTTCATGACTTTTGACTTTTTAAGGAAAAACATCAAGTATGGCAATGTTGGGATTCGTCTCTCAATGGAGTGAATTCATTATTACACTGAAATGCTTGGGTGAAATGTTCTACATGAATGTAAAATATAGTTATGTATCAGACCTACTGAGTCTTGTGTTCAGCTCCCAGTTCAGTAAAAGTGCCTAGAAGTCTGTGCTTTGTTATATGGGTATTACTGGTTGTCTTGGCAAAAAAAGAAGTAGCAGCAAAGAACAAAAACACCTGCTTATTGCTGACATCTGATAGCTCACTTCTAGCTACCAGAAAATGGGAGTCTATTTTTGACTTTGAGTTTGATGGAACTTGGTGTTTGGTTCAATTTCTTTTTTCATGTTACTTTTTTCTATGAAATCTGTCTACTACCTAAAAGAAAGAACTACCTAAAAGAAAGGCAATACACTTAATTGGTGAGGAGGTGCAGTAAACCATTTTTCCCACCGGCATTCTGGAAATGCTGCTTTCTGAATGCAAAAAGCCTGGCTTACTTGCCCCTGCCGTATTGCCCTTCACAGTTCTGAATGTATTTCTTCTCCTCACATCCCTGCTGGGTATAAAGGAGACATTAGCTATATTTTACAGATGTGGAAACTGTGGTTGAAGGAACCTAAGTAACTTGTCAAGGTTACACGGGACGATTGTAGTAAAACAGGGAGTTCATAGGATCATTGGAACGGAGGCCTAGAAGGGACCTCATGAGGTCATCTAGTCCAGTCTCCTGCTCCAGGAAGGACCATCCCTGACCAAAGCACCCCAGCCAAGTGTCTGTCTAACCTGCTTTTGCACATTTCTAGGCATGGCGATTTTCACAGCTTTTCCTGTTCCAATGCCTGATCACTCCCAAAGCTGGAAAGTCCCTTCTAATCTCCAGTCTAAATTTCCCCAGCTGCAGCTTGAGGATGTTGCTCCTAGTCCTCTCCCCTACCGCCACAGAAAGGAGCCCATCTCCATCCTCTCTATATTTGCCATTCAGGTATTTGAAGACTGTTACCAAATCCCCCTTCAGTCTTCTCTTTTCCACATTAAATGATCCTAGTTCTTTCAGCCTTTCTTCCTAAGTCTTGTCTCCTAGGCCCATCATCATTTGTGTTGCCTGAACTGGACTCCCAGGTTCCAGAAAGTGCCCAATCACTGGACATTCCCTGCTTTTTTATCAGACTAGAGAGGCACATAAAGGGACCTGGTTCCTTTCCCTTCTCTATATTTTGGGGCCATTGAGTTTTTTTTTTTTTTTTTAGTTTAGCCTCTTTGGATGAGCCTTAGATTGCACAAAGCAGGTGCAATGCCACTCATTCCCACTACCCCATCCAAAATGACCTCCCTGATTTGAGTTGGGAGCAAAGGGGTAGTATAAAATGGGGCTGTCCAAAAAACAAGAATCCTAATTCACATAAAATTACGAGGTTTCAGATCTTTTTTTTTCTTTTCCTTGTATTGGAATGAAAATGGGGCCTTCTGAAATTATTCACAAAAAAAAGGCAGACTCTTTTTTTTTCACTGCTTTGCTCAGTTCAGAGGACTTGAAGCTGAGTCTCCTTTACATCCCAGGTGCATGACTTAATGACCAGGGATTATCAGCTATATTTTGGTGGCTCTCCCTCCCTTTTGAAAAATCCCTATCCAGTCTATGATATCAAAAGGCATTTTTAACCCTTTCAGAGTCTTTGTAATGGTTCCCGAGTTGCATAACTATTTTTTAGCATATCTAAGCATTCAGCCCAAAGATATTTAGTAGCCCACTAAGACGACAGATGTTTATTTACTGGTATATGTATGACCACATCACCAGTAAAATCCCTTTCTTTTCCTTGCAGTGATTAGAAGGTTTATTATTTTCCTCCCGAGCGTGTGTGCAACTGCCATCCACTTTAACGATAATGAGAGAGCTGCGGAGAGAGATCGCGAGGAGAATCAGAATACCTCGTCCATTTTCACTCAGCCCACATTTATGATGTTAGTAAATTTTACAGCTGGAGTTGAAGACAAGACAGATTAGCTATTTAAAACCAATTTTCCAATCCCATTTGTATTTAAATAATCTTGTTACAAAAGGACTCTGTGGTTCACAGGAAACTAGGTTTATAATTATATTTTCAGTATGGATAAATCAGCTGTGTGTGGACATACTTGCTATTGATTGGGAGACATAAAGCATAAATCTTATTTCTTGTAACTTGTAAATGATTTTTCAGTGTTTTAAGTGTTGAATAATTCAGAATTTACTTTACCTGCATACACAACGCAGCTTGGGGCTGTCCAGATTGCACATATCGCTCGGACAAGAAGTGTGGGTGGCAATAGAGTACCACTTTATTTTTAGATGGTTTTATTTATATAATGTATATGGCAGTTTAGAAGGTTTTTAAAATACAATTATACACATGTGCATAAAGAGTAGTGGGGGGAGAGAGTCATCCGGGCATTAGGAAGGGAGAAAACAGGGTTTTTTATGTAAAATTTGAAAGAATATGGAGAGGTCATGTAGAAAAGAAATATTGGGGAGTTTTGTTCCAGATGTAAGGGCTGAAAAGTAGAAAGTTCTTCAGAAGCTAGGACATTTTGTAGAACTCATGAAAAACAGTGATAGAAATAGCAAGGAAGTGAATAGAGAGCTATTCAGATGGCAAAGTGGTATGCCCATAATAAAAAATGAGCATGTGACTTTTCCATTGACTTGAAAGTTGTAGGAGCACAGCACTAAGGATGTGTGAAAGCCTTTGAAGAATGTGTCTCTTGCCAGTGTGGTCTTGAAGAGGGTCATTTTTTTAAGTGGCTTGCAAACCTAGTGGGATGCAGCATAATTTCCACTTCTACTCAAGCTGCTGATGCTTGTGGAAGAGTTTTAGTGAGTTAATTATAGTGAGCGTGTTCATAATCTTAATTTTACTGTTGGACTGATAATTGTGCTAATGTATGCTAAGGCCTTTTCTGCACCATGATTCTAAAACCTGCTCGACAAGGCCAGAGAGTAAGTCCACCTATAGTGAAAAAGAATTAGTCCTGAATTGCTTCAACGTATTTGAAAAATGAATTTTTACTTGGCTTGTCCTGGAGCTTCATGGCACTCCACGTGCATTCAGATGTGCCAACCTACTTTGCATACAATAATTATTGCCAATTCGTTGGGGTGACACAGGACCTATCTTTGGACTATCAAATTCTTCACCATGCTCCGGTGGGAAGGAGAGAAAGCTGAAAGTTTACAATTTTTCTATTTCTTGCTGGGATTGTAAGTCCAGTCCAGTCCTGATGTGACCATGTCTATTGGGGCACCTTAGATGCCATGCATTATTGGTAATTCTTTGGGCAGAATGACCTGGTGGCACCTATCTCCTTTCCAGGTATGGGTTGCTTTTGGCTGACAGGAAACACACCTGCACTTTAACAGGTGTTGATTTTAGTCCTGTTGGCTGTCCACACACCCGCCTGACACAGGATAGCCTAGGTGGGGACGTCGGTTTAGTTGCCAACAACACAACCATGGAACAGGCTGCACTGGTTAAATGGTACTAGATGTCAGGCCAGGCCTCTCTTGGTCTGATAGGGAGTGGGATTGCAGCTGCTGAACTATTCTTCACATGGGGTATGGCTTTTTTGAGGCTCCTAGGCTAATGCCTGTTGTATCCAGTATCACTTTTAGATGTGGCAACTTTAATTTAATTTTGGATAGCTGCATGATATGGATCTGTTTCCGTGTTGCTCTTTGACTTAGCTAATTAATTTCTAATGCAGATTCAGATTAGCAAGTCAACTGTAAATGTGTCTTTCCTTTTGAACCTGTTTTTGGTAATGCTATGCCTCTTCTACTTATGGTTAGGGACTTTTTTGATTCATGATTTCATGGGGTTCATGGAAACTGCAAAATCTGGGATTGTCTGGTGAATCCTTAAAGTCCACAAAATCAACCAGAACAAAAATGTAATAAAAATACAAGGCTGGTTCTCCAGTGGAAGACAGTTGTCCTCATTGATGGAAGGGGAAGGCACCATGAAGGGGTGGGGCAACATGAAGGGCAGCAGGCAAGATGGCAGGTACCCCTACAACCCCCTGCCAGGGCCTCGCCACCAATCAGCACTGAGGGGTGGGGTGGCACAAAGGGTGGCCAGCAATCAAGATGGTAGCTTCCTCCTCCCCCTTCCACCAGAGGGTGGGGTCACTGCATAATGCCTGCAAAAATGGTTCAGCACACTGCAAATGGACCATGAAAAACCCTTTGTCTTGCTGCAATTTAAGTAGGTCCCTACTTATGGCTATGATGATCTTCCTGGGAAAGAAGTGACCTAAAATCCAAACCTTTCTTCATTTATAGTAAATTCCACATGGAACTCCATAGGGTATGTCTACTATTGAGACCTGAAGTGTAGCATTGAACCTGCAAGTAGTAGGTCACTGAACTTGCTTTAAACCAAGTTGTCAAGCTCATCTGGACCTATAGGTCTAGTCCATGGGCCGGACGAATGAGCCAGATCAAGCCCATGGGCTGTATGTTTGACACTTCAGCTTTAACCTACTTTGTTTTCCCAGCCACAGCAACATGGAGTTCAGTAAGCAGTAAGTTAAAGTATCCTTCACTGCCTTCACTGGAGCGATACCCCATGCCAAAGAGCTTGCTTGGGCATCTCTATGCAACACTCCAGTCTTCAGTTTCTGAAGTCATATCTGGATTGAAGCTGGTGCACTTGACATATTCTGCGCGTTGCCTCTGACAAGGGCTCTATACATTTTACCCTATAATCAAGGCAGTGGTGCAGCCACAAAAAACAAAAAAAGACAGCTGAAAAAACGTGCTCAACTGAGACAGCCCAAATCTCCTACTACAAATATCCCAGGCAGGCTGGAAATTCTTTATTTTTCCCTCCAGGCTCCTGTTAAGGAGTTAAAAGTTTGCATAAAAGATGCAGCTATACTAATTGGGAAACAATTATTTTCACTTTCCATATTATTATTATTATTATTATTATTATTATTATTACTATTACTTTCATATGTCTATTTGCAGTCTGCATTTCATTTCTGGCTCATGCATTATATAGTATGGCATGTAACACTGTGAATAGGCACC
Organism: Alligator sinensis; assembly: GCF_000455745.1. Classification (NCBI taxonomy): domain Eukaryota; kingdom Metazoa; phylum Chordata; order Crocodylia; family Alligatoridae; genus Alligator; species Alligator sinensis. Next base: position 1,524,743 of record NW_005842052.1, read on the forward strand.
ATTTATATTCTAAATAAATACAGAACAAAATAGCCCTTCCACCCATTTGTAGTTTCACCCTTAGCGAGCAAATGACCGTTTGCAAATAGACTCAAATGAAAAAGCAGCATTGAGTAATACACAAACTGTAAAACCATTTTGCTAGGGGAAAATGCATCATTAATTTGTTTGGTGCAAACACTTTACAAGGATTAGCCAAATAAAAATGTCCTAGGGCTAAGCACTAAAGTTGATCCGCCCACAGCTGAAAAACGTTTGGAAACAATAACAGTTGGATTGACTGCAGGGCAGTGGAGAGAAGTTACCTTAGGCAGTCTGCTCCGCAGATGGATTATAGAGGGATCAACCAGGAGTGAGGGGGAGGGGAGAAGGGACATTTGCAGCATATAAAATGCAAATATTTTCTTCTATGATTTTTCCCAGTGAAGTTGGTATTAATTTGTATGGCTATTCTGGGTCATGTTAATCTCTAGACCTAATGGCTTCGGTTTATAGATTTGAATGGGTAAGGAGAAATGCTTGCAGTCTTGGGCATTGTTTTTCCAGGTGAAGGTTATGAGCCCTTGACAAAGCTCCATGCAGGAAGCTCAGAGCTCCTCTGGCCATGCTGTACATCTCCCCTGGGTAAAGGGAAGGCTTCAAATTCTGGTGCCATTCCTGAATATTGGATATACTAACTCCCCAGGATTTGATCTTTCAGGGACTTGCACAAAGCCCTGTTGACTTGGATGCAACTCAATATCCTACTACCAAATCTCATCTGTAGGCTTGCGCAACAACCATTTCCATTGTGAAATCTTTTGGCATGACTGCTGATGAAAGTGAGCTTGTCTTTTCCATTGGGTTTTCTAATACTTTGGATTACTTGAGCTCAGATGTGAAACATCCCAAATGTATTTGTTTTGGTGCAAGCAAATATTGTCCCAAATCTTCAGCCAGTGTAAACTGGTGTCATTCCACAGGGGTAAAAGATAAGGATTTTGCACCTCCCTGTTTGCCTTCCATCATCCAGCCCTTGTCCCTTCTATTTAAAGACACAAGATAATTAAACATTAGTTAGGGTTTGGCCCATACTATAGAATTTAATGTTCAAGTGAATAAAGGCTTAGAAGCAGAGTATTGCCAGGAGGGAATGCGCAAGGAAAATCCCTTTGCACAGGGGCATCCCCACGTCCTTCAAGGCTGGTAGGCAACGTGCTTGCTATTCTTTCCCAGAAACATAGAGATTATGGGTGAAGTTACATGTTACTTTTAGACTATACTAAGAGCACTTAAAATGAGAGTGTCTGCTTGTTAACTTTTGCTAAGTGCTCTCTGAGTGTCTCAAAGTTGCGCCATTTTAGGTGAGGGTTAACTCTGGGCCATACTGCCTAGTCTGTGTTAGGGTAACTTCAGTCTGCTCCGTGGAGATAAAACAATGTGCAGTACTCCAGCATCCCAGGATGCACTGCTCCCAGCCCCCTCTCTTCCACCCAAAGCAGAGAGAGACTGCCCACGTGTGCTGGCTTTTAGCCATGCCCCTGCTCACCAGTCCTCTTAGGGCAAGAGAGCTATATGCAGGTAAGAAATGGTATTAACATTAATGTGACTGCTCACAGCATATTCTAACTTTTAACACTGTTTAAAATTGCACAGATTCAGTGTGGCCTAAGTACAATGAGTAACATCACCATACCAATGCTGCAGTCCTTTGAAACCTTAGGATATGCCACTTTCTAAAGTGGTTGCCTTTCCTGGAAGATCATCCCCTCCAGTAATGCAGGTGGAAAGTAAGAGTTATAGTAGATTTGAAGGAGACTGAAGCCATAGCAAATGAGAATATAAAGGATATGTCAGTTTGTTAGGTACCTGGAGCCTGTGGGGAAATTACTAGCGGAAACCTTAAGGACTTATTATGTCAAACCAACTGATTTCCTCTTTTGATTGGGTAACTACTGTAATTTGGTGGATCCGGGGAATGCAATGGATGTAATATATCTGGATTTTACTAATGCTTTTGACAGCCCCATGGTCCGTTCTCACATATACACTAGAGTAATGTGGTGTCCAGGTAACTCCTTTCATTAGGTGGGTACATAATTGTCTGAATAAGCTCAAGCCACAAGAGACTGTAAATGGATCAATGTCAGCCTGGCAGATGGTGCCAAGTAGAGGTCCACAGGAGTATGTTCTCGGTCCAGTGCTCGTATAACATTTTTGTTTCATAGTTTCATAGTTGGTAGGGTTGGAAGGGACCTAAGCAGGTCATCAATGGCCTGACCTAAGCAGGTCATCAATTGTTAATGGCTTGGATGCAGGGATAAAGAATGTATTGATCATATTGGCACATAAGATCAGCAACAACAGCTAAGGGTCCAGAGATATACAGGAAAGATGGTAAGGGGGTAGAAAGTGACCCATGTGAGGAAATCATGAAGGAAGTAGGCTTGTGTAGTTTAAAGTTGATGGGAGGTGGGGGGAGAATGATAATAGTTTTATTCAAGAATATGAAAAACTTTCTCCTCTCTTTCTACAAAGGACAGGCCACGTGCAAGTGCGTTGAGTTGCAGTGGCGCAAGTGTAGATTGGACCTCAGGGGAGGAAAAGAGCTCCTAACTGTAGAAAATAAAGGACAGTGGAGCACACCGTATAGGGAAATTGTGGAATCGCTTTCTGTGGAGGCTTTTGAAATGGACATCTCTCTGGGATAGTTTAGGAATCCTGTATCTGTTCAAGGGGTTGGATTAGATGGCCTGGCGGTCCTTCCCAGCAGCACGTTCCCAAGGTTAGCTTTCAGGAAGGTCACCTCAAACTGCTTCTCTGTAAACTACATTCTGTAAACTTCTCATTTTCCAGGAAGCTTTGTTGTTGTTGTTCTTTGATATTAAAATTGGAGTCTGGTTTGGTGGCACAAGGGGACAAAAATCCATGCAGGCAACTGAATGATTCATGGAGGTGCATCTGATGGATTAAAAACCTCATTTTCCTTAGTTCTTTGTCAAAAGATTACTTAGTGTGTATATCACATAGAGCTACATAGGCATTCTGCTCCCATTCTCCTTTATGGCATGATCAAAAGCCCACTACGGTCATAGGGAGCCTTTCTGTTGTCTTTAATGAGCTCCACATCAGAACCATAAGGATAAAGACATTTTTCAGCTCAGGTCCACAAATTATTCTTTCTTTTCCCCTCTTTTCCTCTACCTGCTCTGGTCTTCATTTTTTACTTACTTTTATGGCTTACTACTCTTAATAGTAACATACAGATCTCCTTAAAGAGAATAAAAAAAAAAAAAAATCCAGCCAGTCGGCCAATTAAAATGCATCATTTACATCATCCCAGATCCTCACAGGAGGTGAGAGGTTCCAGATCAGCTATGAACTGACTGCTCAGAGGAGTTTTCCGTCTATTGACTCCTCTGTGAAATCCTATGAAAGATGAACTTTCATTTCTCCCCAGGAGAACTTTTACAATCTTTTCTGCAATGCCTGATGAAGGGGGTTTGTGCCCGTAAGCTTCCAATTAAAGAATTTTTTATTGTGAAAATCTTGTTATCTTTTATTAGAGCAACATCTCTACTACGACTTCTGAACAGTGATATTTTGTTCTCCTTGTCTCTTAGAAAATTAGGGCTGGAAGGGACCTCTGGGGGTCATTTAGTTCAACCTCCTCCTCAAACCAGGACCAATCCCAACTGGATCATCCCACACAAGGCTTTGTCCAGCCGGGTCTTTAAAAACCTCCAAGGATGGAGATGCCACCTCTCTGGGGAGCCTGGTCCAGTGCTTTACTGCCTACCAGTGAGAGTTTTTCCTAATTTTAATGTAAACTTCCCTTGCTGCAACTTGAACTCCATTGCTCCTTGTCCTGTCATCTGCCCCCACTGAGAACAGCCCAGCTCCATCCTCTTTGCAGCCCCTCTGCAGGGAGATGAAGGCTGATGTTCAATCCCCCCTCGGTCTTCTTCTCTGGACTCAATCAGCCAACTTCCCTTGGCCCCTCCTCATAAGACATGTGCCCAAGCCCACCAACCATTGTTGTTCCCTCCGCTGGATTTCTCCACATGCTTTCTGTATTGGGCGTGGGGCAAAACCAGACACACTACTCCAAATGTGGCTTCAACAGTGCTGAATAGAGGGGAATAATCACTTCCCTCACTCTGCTGCTGGCAACGCTTCTACCAGTGCAGCCCAGTCTGCCATTAGCTTTCTTGGCACCAAGGGCACACTGCTGGCTCCTGTTCAGCTTATTATCCCCTGTCACCTCCAGGTCCTTTTCTGCAGAGCTGCTGCACAACCAGCCAGCTTCCAGCCTGTACAGGTACATGGGATTGTTCCCTCCTAAGTGCAAAATTTTGCACTTGTCCTTATTGACCCTCATGAGATTTTTTTTTTGGGCCAAACCTCCGATTTGTCGAGGTCACTCTGAATCCTAGTCCTGCCCTCCCATGTATCTACTACTCCCCACAGCTTGGTGTCATCTTCAGACTTGCTGAGGGTGCACTGCATCCCACGTTCCAGGTTGTTGATGAAGATATTGAACAAAACTGACCCCTGAGGCACTCCACTTGAGATCAACTTCCAGCTACACATCACGCTACTGATTACTACCTGTTGAGTCTGACAATCCAGCCAGTTTCATGTCCACCTTACAGTCCATTCATCCAGCCCATACTTCCTTAGCTTCCTTGCAAGAGTGTTGTGGGCAACCACATCAAAAGCCTTGCTAAAGTCGAGGTACATCATGTCCGTTGCTCTCCCCGCATCCACAGACCCAGTCATCTCATCATACAAAGCTATCAGATTGGCCAGGCATGACTTACAGGTGAATCCATGCTGACTGTTCCTAATCATCTTTTTCTCCTCTAAGTGCTTAGAAATGGATTCCTTAAGGATCTGCTCCATAATTTTTGCAGGGACTGAGGTGAGACTAACTGGTCTGCAGTTCCCTGGATCCCTTTACTTCCCTTCCTTAAAGATGGGCTCTACATTTGCCCTTTTCCAAACATCCAGGACCTCTCCTGATTGCCATGAGTTTTCAAAGATAGTGGCCAGTGGCTATGCAATCATCAATGCCAACTCCCTCAGCACCCTTGGGTGCATCACATCTGGCCCCATGGACTTGTACACGTGCTGATTGCTCACCTCCTTCTCAAGCTGTGCCAGCAGGTGCAGGAGTCTGGGAGCTGACCTTTCCTGTGAAGAGCACAGGCATTGAGCACTTCACCCTTTTCCACATTATCTGTCACAACGTTGCCTCCCCCATTCAGTAAGGGAGCCACACTTTCCCTGATCCTCCTCTTGTTGCTGCAGAAGGGTTTCTGCTTGTAAAAATCCTTCTTGTTACCCTTCATGTCCCTTGCTAGCTGCAATTCCATTGTCCTTTGGCTTTCCCGATTTCATCTCTGCATGCCCAAGCAATACTCTTACACTCCTCCCTAGTCGCTTGTCCAAGTGTCCACTGCTTGTAAGCTTCTTTTTTTTTAATGTTTTAGCTCACTGAAGCATTCCCTGCTAAGCTAAGCTGGTCTTCTGCCATACTTGCTACTCTTCCTGTCCATTGGGATGGTTTGTTCCTGCACCTGTAAAGTTTCCTTAAAATACAGCCAGCTCTCCCGGACTCCATTCCCCCACAAACAGAAAAAAGGGTGCTTGCAAACAGTGGACACTTGGACAGTGAACTAGGGAGGAGTATAAGAGTATTGCTTGGGCAGTACTTGGGAGAAGGCCTCCCCTGTTGCCCCTTCCAGCTCACCCACTTCCCCACTTACCTCAGGGCTTTGGTGCCCATCCTCCAACTTAGTTTAAAGCCCTCCTCACCGGGTTAGCCTGCCTGCAAAGATGCTCTTCCCTCTTTTTGTCACGTGGATCTCATCTCTTCCTAGCAATCCTTCTTGGAACAACATCCCATAGTCAAAGAAGCCAAAGCCCCTACTGGTGCCACCATCTGTGTAGCCATGCACTGATCTGCAGGAAGTGCCTGCTCCTGCCTGGGCCCTTCCCCTTGACTGGAAGGATTGAGGAGAACACCGCCTGAGCCCCTGTCCCCTTCACCCTTGCACCGAGAGCTCCTGGTTGGGGTCACCCCTGGCAGCATCACCGGTGTCCACATGGGGTAGTCGTCAGAGGGCTAGATGAGTCTTGGTAATCCTTTCATGAATAGGGATCTCCAGAATTCACTCTAGAAGTGCACGGTGTGACAGCTTCTTTAAATTTGGAGTTCCCCCATTTGCTCCCCCCCACCAATTGGCAGAGGAGTCCTGTTGCTCCCTGCTAGCCACCCATGCATGATGGTGCAGTTTTCACCTCCTGGTCATGGGGCACATGTGGTGAGCAATGTGTCCCCTCTGCCAATCAGTGGCATGGGGTGGCACGTGGGGGGAAACTCCAATATTAAAGAAGAGGCCATGCCATGCAGTTCTGGTGTGAATTCAGGAGATCCCTATCCATGACATCATGGACTGAGGCTCTGGGCAAGCAGCAGACCTCCTGAGACAACAGGTCTCTGTCATGGATGTCTCTGTCCGTGCAGAAGGGAGTCTGCAACTACCACCACACATCGCTTCCTTTTGGTGGTAGTGGTCTCTATCCTTTCAACCTTGGGGATGCCTGCCTGGCCTTTTCCAACAATGGAATATGCTTCTCCTTCTCTGTTGCTAGGACTCCATATCTATCTTCTAGGCAATCTGCTGCAGGTGGAGATGCTGTTTACTGCTAAAGGTCCAACTTCCACCTTCCTGGGAGTCCGCATCCTCTTCCTTCTCTAGCACTGCCTCCGGCAGCCCTTCCTCAGCAGTCCTAGAGGGCTCCACCAGCATCTAATTGATGAAGTCCTCATGGCGGAGGATGCTTCAGAGCAATGCCACCTCCTCCAGCTCTTTTGCCTGCTCCCTGAGGGGCACCACGAGGAGGCACCCCCTGCCCCCCAGCTGTCACCGGAAGAAGCCTGTAAGCTGCAACCTCCACAGAGCCAAACCAGGAACTGAGTGCAAGCCTCGATGGGGAGCGGTCCTGCCTGGATAGGCACCTGCACTGGATAGATGCAAGCAGAGGCAGAGCTGGCAGTGGCGGTGGCTCTGGCACTGTGACATCCTCCAGCCATTTCTCTGGGCCTCTTAAGCCACCGTCTCTCTCTCTTCCTGCTCCTGTTTCCAAGCAGTCCTTCCCTAACAAACTCCCCTGTAAGCTGCCCTGTTCACTGCTCCTTGGTCCCAAAAGTTCCCTTTTCCCTGCTAACCTGCTCCCTCTCACCCAGGCTTATGGTGAAAGAAGGTGAGAGAGAGTTTCCAGGCAAACTCCCTAGCAAACTCCCCCTCACGCTTAAGGGGACTTAAACAAAGGGCTTAAGTCTTGGCGTAACTGGAGTTTTATCGATTTTTAGGTTAAATATATTAATCATTATTTATATTATAAAATATGAGGTGATACTCTCTTCTACCTTGGGGGTCTTCAAGAGGAGGCTGGACAGATATTTGGCTGGGCTGATATGATCCCGACACCTGTTTCTGCCTGGGGCAGGGTGTCAGACCTCATGATCTGTTTAGGTCCCTTCTAACCCTAAGTACTATGATACGTGGGTTAGTTGCTTTTAATTTAAGAAGTTACCTTAAAGGCTCTCCTTCAAAGAGAGGGACTTATGACCAGCTTGTAAATTGTTTGCTCCCCCTGTTCACTTGCTTCCGGGTCAGGGAGTCTCCTTTTATACCCTCTTGATGGGCCTGGACTGGATCCGCCCCCTTGTTAGGGCTTTTATCAGATGCAGGCAGCAGTTATACAGGACCAGCAATCACTCAGCTAGCAGCATGCCCAGCTGCTCAGATCACGGGTCTTCTGCATTCATGAATTAGGACAGCGTTTTGTTTGCCATTTTAAAATCGCATCTACTTTTTATTTATTTATTTTTTTTCAAGCTTCAGTATGATATGGATTTATTATTCAATAGATGGAGGACATTTTAACTTGTGGAACAGGGCTTTAAAATTATTTACTGTTCTCATTATCATCAAGAAGTATTTTTTTTCCCCAGATCTTTTTAATAATCTAAGACTCTAATATTCCAGCTTTTGAAATACTTTTTAGTCTGTAAAATAGTCAAACGATCCAGATAACAGGACATATTTAATAATGCTCCTGTCTGTACAAAAAAGTTAAGGGCACTGAAATATATATATTTTTTAAATAAATGCAAATATTATGCTTAGTGCAAAGGACATTGGGTTTTTTGATACGCAGTCTCTACCGAGAGGAATTATCTGTACTCAATGGCTTCTGAATTTATGTAGCATGAAATTTTAAAATAAAAGTCTAGCCATTCACCTTGAGGAGCATTGTTCTGATTTTAAGCTTTAAGTGTTATTTTTCGCAGGCAAAAAGTTCTACACGTTAAGAAAAAAGAACAAAAAGGAGGGAGGGGGTAGAAAAAAGGAAGAAAAAAAGGAAGAAAAGGCATCAGCCAAACTGATAAACCTGTCAGTGCCTCTTTTGGAACGTAACACGTCTCCTAGTTTGTCACTGAACTGTGAAGTTTTAATATGCATCTGACACATTTGGAAGAGCTAGACATATCAGTCTTTCAGGTTTCAGCTCAGATTTCCAGAGTTATTAATCAAGTTGTGGAGAGGGTGACCAAACTGGTATGAACTGGGTGTAGTGTAAATGCTGATGTTGCATTGTTTGCAAGGAGCTTCCTTGGTTATAGACTACATTTTCACTGTGGAGGGTGGTGAAAATAAAGGCCGATTAAAAGGTTCTGTATATACATTTACATTCCAGCTCTGAGAGACTGGGGAGAGCCTTGCCTCACTAAGCTACCTCTGCTCAGGAATAAAAACTTGTCAAGCTTATGAGCCCAGGGAGTGCTTAATGCAAGTTACTTATTTTCACTTTAAAATATGCAGGCTCCCAGGCCAGCTGTGAGAGCAGACAAGGTTTCCCTGGAGAAGGTTCTTGCCTTCCTCGGAGTGAAGCTTGTGGGCTTTGGAGAATTTATGGAGGAAGATTGAATGCTGCTGAGTATTTCACGATGAGGTTCAGTTCTCAAAAATAATGATTTCTTTTACGAGGGGATCAGTTTGGAAATTAGACCTATCAATTTAAAATATGCCTTATGCCTACCTCAGGAGGTCTACGCTCAGTGCTGAAGTCACAAAGGCATCTAAAGCTGGGTTGCATCATTTAACATGGGAGGTCTGAAGCCCCCCCCCCGAGAGTTGTTTTGAGGACTGAAGCAGGTGGCTGGAAAACTGGCAATCTGCCTTAATAAATCCCTCCAAACTCAAGGGCTGAAGTCGGACGTAATGCAAGTTGTTGAAACAACACTGGCAGCAGGTGCTTGTGTCAAGTCTGAATATGGCCTATTAAAGCCTATCTTTTTGTAATGGAGGGTGGGAATGAAAAGATCCTTTTGGAGCAGAGATGTAGGACAAAAGCAAAGTCAGAGAAGTGTGAGCCTATGTGTGCGCAAACGAGTAAGAGTATTTACTAGGCCTACTCCAGCACATCAATTCATGGTTTCTTTCTTCATCCTTTCTGCCTCCAATCTACTCTAGTGGACTGTTTAGGGGAAAGACAGATTCCTCAACCAGTATAAAGTCTGAAGACTAGGGAGACAAGAATGGCAAGGTTCTTTGGGTAGATGTGATATCTTTTATTAGACCAACTGAGTAGTTGGAAGAAAGGTTCACAGGCCTCTTGGAAAGTAGTTGCTTTGTTTCTATTCCTGTATCAAATATATATAATTATGTATATTTGCAACTGCGTAGATTCATAGATTGTCAGGGGCTGGAGAGGACCTTGCAGATCATCGGGTCCAGCCTCCCCTGCTTTAGGCAGGAAGACAACTGGGGTTAGGTGACCCCAGCAAGGTGACTGTCCAGTCTCTTCTTGAAAACCTCCAGGGTAGGTGACTACACCACCTTTGGAGGGAGTTTATTCCACAGTTCTGATTCTGAAGGAGTTTTTCCTGGTATTTATGCTGAAGCGGCCTTCCAGAAGTTTGTACCCATTGGTCCTGGTCTTCCCCTGGGGTGCCCTTGTGAACAGCTGTTCACCGAGCTTCTGATGCACTCCTCTGATATAGCAGTAAGTGCTATCAAGTCCCCTCTTAACCTTTTCTTCTTTAGTCTAAAGAGCCCCAGGTCCCTCAGCCTCTCCTCGTATGGCTTGCTTGCAAGTCCCGGATCATATGGGGGGCTCTTCTCTGGACCCTCTCCAGTTTTTCCATATCCTTATTCAAGTGTGGTGCCCAGAACTGGACGCAGTACTCCAGCTGTGGTGTCACCAGTGCTGAGTACAGCGGGAGTATCACTTCCTTAGTTTTACATGAGATACATTGGTTGATGCATGCCAGTGTGTTGTTTGCCCTGCTGACCACTGCATCACACTGGCTCATTCATACGATGGTCAATCATTATCCCTAGGTCCCTTTCAGCCATAGTGCAGGTCAGGCTGTCGCCACCAAGCCTGTATGTATGTTGAGGGTTCTTTGCCCCCAGATGGAGCACCTAACACTTGGAAGTATTAAACTTCATCTGGTTCTGGTCTGCCCAACTTTCAAGCCCATCCAGGTCCACCTGTATCTGCAACCTATCTCCTGGTGTGGCCACACTGCCCCATAACTTGGTGTTGAACTTGGACAGAGAGCTTTTCACTCCCACATCTAAAACATTGATAAAGATGTTGAAAAGCATCGGTCCAAGCACAGACCCCTGAGGGACACCACTTGCCCCTGGCCAGTTCTTTTTTTCCAACTACTCGGTCTACTCAGTCAAGAATGAAATTATTTTACAAAGTCAGGAATGAAATTCTTTCACAAAGAGAAGTTTTAAGGGCAGAATCTGATTCAGAGTTACCTCCCAAACCTGGAGTGTCCCCATGTGTCCTTGGGAAGAAGCATGAGGTCTAGAGAGGTCACCTCCCTAGCCCTAGTTGATGCAAATACAGTATGCTTTTCCTCCTTTACCCTTATTTCCAAGAGTGTTGAGGAAAATAAACAGGATAATATTCAAATGAGCCTCATAGTTTACCCACCAATAGGAATCTTCAGATTTTCTACAGATGGGCAATTTCTGATTTTATAACTTTGCCACGTTCAAAGAAAATCATCTTCTTTATGCTTGGCTTTATACTTCTAAGCCCTGCCTTGCTGTGTTGTGTAGTATGGATGCTTTAAGGTTGACCCTTAAGGACAACTGACATGTTCCAGAAGTGCAGAAAATCCTACTATAAAACACCAAGTCCTCCACTACAGAAGCACATTTCAGTAAATTAAAATGTTTTTCACTTAGTCTGGAGAAAGGAGCTGAGATCTGACTAAGTCCCCTATTCTGTTCATTCTGAATCATTTTCCACCATCAAAAAAAGGCGAAGAAAGACTCGGGTTTCTCCCACAACTCCATCAAAGTCTAATTAGTAGCAATTTTGGCCTGCTGCCAACTCGTTCATTATTTTCTTATCAAACCATTCGTATGTTTCTGAAGGGTTGGAGACTAGCCGTTCTGCTGGTAAAAGTCTTCTCCTGTGAGCTCTAAGCTGTATTTTTTCCTTTAACGGAACTGCCATTTAGGTTGATGGCACGTTCGCAACAGCATCATGGAAATCTGCTGTCTAGTTGTTATCTTGGTTCGTAGGATAAACACAGATGGTAGATCCAGGCTCTTATGGGATAATTCCCCAACTAATGCAAATATTTTAGATTCAAATACTTTCTTTTATTAGTGTAGCCTAAGTGAGACTATATCTCCAATTTGGTTTAAATTGGTTTCAGGTTGCCTGAATCCAATCACATCCAGTGACAATTATCCAGTGACAATATTTCTTTCAAGACTCCATTCACTGTTGGGAACCCAAACTTCAGACCTTTTGGATTTTATGAACTGAGCAAGACGCAACCCTTTCACAAGTCTTCTAGACTATTTGTCAGTGCAGGATGAGTTGAAGTGAATAGTGGATTACTTTCAAATAGCACATGATTTAGAGCCATCAAACTGGATCAAGGCTCATTCAACTACAGCAGTGGTTTTCAACTTTTTTCATTTGTGGACTAACAAAAAAAAATGAATGGAGGTGCAGACCCCTTTGGACATATCAAATGATGGTGTTAGACCCCTCTGAATTGTAAATGTGGTTATTTGCATACTTTTGATCACAATCCTCTTTCACGGACCCCTTGGACATAGTCTGTAGACTGCCAGGGGTCCGGGCCCACAGGTTGAAAACCACTGAACTAGAGCACTAGTAGTGTATTCTAGTAGACATTAATTTATTGAAAATTGTACAGTGACTATATGGTGGAAGATTCACACATTTTATGAATTGCAGTTCATTAGAGGCAGCCTCAAGATTGGAGCTAAATTAGGGAGTGCTTCTTCATTTCTTTGCTTTTTATCCAGGTGAACTTCCAGTCTGCTCTTGTCCCATGTGTGGAGTTGAACTTGTAGTTAAATGACATGAGTGGGATCTTTGACCTACCATGGTTGACCCTCCATGTCTTCACCTGTGATCCCTGGCATCTGCATTCATGGTACCAAAATTGCTGAGTGATGATTGTGGCCACTTTGCATTTCATGCCATGAGGAGGGGAATGGCAGCCATGTAGGGCTCCTATTGGACTCTGTAAGTCTCTAATGTACCCTGGTAGTAAATCTGGACCCTGTTTGTGGTAAGTGGGATTCACTGCACAGACTATATCAAAGAAAAATGGTACCTGTGAGGCAAGTGACCCTTCTTCTGTTGTTATGAAGTTGCTTATCTATTCATTCTTGTACTGTAGCATTTAGCATTGCTGCACGGGAAAATAGTTCTCATATTTATAAGCACTGCTACTTGTTCCTTCTTCCCCATTCTTTTTTCCCCCTCTCCTTTCTTGTCCCTAGATTAATCTCTCTTATAACTTTTTGTTTACTTCAGTACCTCTCATATGATAGCATCTCTCATGTGCACCGATTAGACACCTTTCCATTGGGCTAGAGAGAAAACTGGAGAGCTTCAAGGTGAAAGGGGAGCTCATGCTGTACATGCATCGTTTCAGGCTTTCTGAAAATTTGGGGAGGTACCATTATCTTGCTTTATACTTATTTTATACAGAGAAGGTTTTCTTTATAATCTTAAATGCTAAAATGTTTGGTTTTTTTAAGATTAAAGATTGCAGAATCTGGATATGCGGTGATGTCCACTTCAATACATGAAGTAGATCATAGAGGTCACTGGTTTAGGCCATACGTATGACTTTAAACTTAAATTTAAATGCAGCTATCTTTTTCAGGAAGAGGAAAATTAAGGGACGAATGCAGCTGAAGAGTGAAGATCCTGATTTCTTGAAATGAAGGGTAGGAAGGAAATAGGCTTAGTCATCAATGAAGCTAAGTGTCAGGGAGAGAAGTTCACAAATGTTGAGTTAGCTTTAAATAAAATCCAAAACCAAGCCGGCCCACATTAAGTACAAGTGATGGGCATAGACATCCTATACAACTGGAAGAAAAGGAAATAAAGAAACAGGCTTTCTCAACATCTTCCTTTTGTTCCAGGTGGCTGAACACAGGCCCTTGTGCTGATGGCGAGGATAAACTTCAGCATGATGATATAATGCTTTCTTTCAGTACCCTCATCCAAGCCATCCATGATAGTAACAAATTGACTCAGTATTAATGGGCTGTGACTATACCTCCTCAGTGGTACAGAGAATTGCATGACCTAATGTCAATAAAGGAGATTAACCATGAAAAGCATAAAGGGGGATGGAAAATAAGCAGGCTTTTGAAGAGATAAGCAGAAAAGAAAAGAGCAGAAAGCATGACTATCATGCCAGGATGTTAGGTCAAGGAGTAGCAATATGTACCAACTTCCCTAGTGATGAAACTCTCCTGGTAGGGTCATTTAATCTAATAGTATTGGAAACAAACTCTGTGCGAGAAGAGACATGTTTTTTTCCCCCTTCTGTCATATGCCCATGCATGGCATCAAAGCTTCCATAGCATAGAGATCTTCCCTAATATGTTGGGGCACCCCTAGAAGAGGGGAATCAAATAAAATCTCACTTTTCGCTTATCTCTAGATTTGAGAGAGACCGTAATGAAGAGAAGGATGTCAATAGGCTCGAATTGCGAGTGGGCCAACTTTCAGAGAATAGTTTCTGCTCCATATATAACAGTTCTCAAATGGAAAAGGCAGCTACCCATCATCCCATATAGGCTTTAGAAAGCTGTTGCTACCTTTTTATCATCATTACAATTTCTGTTCATTTTTTTGCCATAATGTAGGACCTTATTGTGTAAGATTTTCCTGACCCAAAATATTTAGGTGCTTAGGTTGACCTCAGTGTGGCCACACCATGTTTCAAGGGTGGGGCCAACAAAGTCTTTGGGAATAAGGGGGATGAATTCTTTACTCCAATGAAGCCCATAGCAAAACTTGTGTATGACTTTCATGCAGCTAGGTTTTCCCCCTAGGTGCCTTCCTGTATGTAAGAACATGGCATGCTTAGATGATGGTTGTTCATATAAATAAATAGTAGTAACTGCTAGATGGGGGTGGGAGGGGTAGATCATAGATTAGGTTCTGCTATTTTTAAACCAGTCTGTGAGCTGAACTTCTGTTATGGGTATAGACTGGTTTCCAATCACTTATACCAGTAAAAGTGTAATGTCTGTACCTGGCCTACTTGTGCATCTCTTCCTCTAAGTTCTCTGGCATATTCTTGAGGAGTGTGTCTGTTTCTTCTCCCTATTTCATGCCTGGCCAAATTTATCTTGAAACATTATAAGCATGAATCAGTTAAAGAGAACTGCAAGCATCCACCCACGTGGCTGATTTAAGAACATCATGACTTAACGCTTCAACGACCCCCATCTTCCTACGCCTTTACTTTAGTACATCATCCAAATCCAATGACCAGGCCTTAGGGCTCAGCATTAGGAGCTGGCTAAAAGTTTATGGTCATCTATCATTCATTAAGCTGTTTTGCTTTTGATATTGTGAAAGTATGACTGTGCCCTTCCAGCAGGGGAATGATACCGTTATGCCATGGGGCAGTTCATTAGGAAGGCTCAGCGACACAAGTGATGACCTGCAGGGAGTATTGTTGTCCGATTAAAGATCATCTATGAGATAACTGAAAAAGTTAGCTGTGAACACAGAGGTGTGGGTAATACATGTCTGATACAGTAGGGGAAAGGGAATTGAATTTCAGGATGCTTTAGAACAGCCATGGCGGAGAAGACAGTGACGACGATGATGATTTATAATTATGGTGATGGAAAATAATGATGATTCTGCTGCCACATTTTACCACAGCCTCAGGGGTATCTTATAAGCAATTATGCTATGATCAGTTGATTCTAGGTATTCACAAATTTAGCTATTTATTATAATTGGCTTAGATCCTTGGATTTATTCCAGGCTATTATTTCACGTGGTTGACTGTACAATGGAAAGTGCAAGCAAGCAAACCTGCCTCCCAGAACCAGGTGCCAGTTCTTGGTCTGTCTAGGCAATGTCAGTTGTGTTGTAATCTATAGTTCACTGTTCAGTGTGATGTTCATTTTTTTTTTCAATTAAAAAAGAAATTATGTGGAGTACCTCTAAACATCAGCTCCAGGCACCCTACTAGCCATCAAGGTTTTCAGTTGGGTGCCTTGGTTTAGACTCCACAATACAAGTCTCATTTTTCAGATTGAAACACTCAGCAGCTCCCATGTGAGATGTTTTGGATTGAAGCTGAATAAAGACCTCAAGTAAATCAACTGAGTGGCTATAGACTTTGGTATCATACCCTATCTCAGATCATTTTTTTTTCTTACAGACCTGTTTCATATATAACAGTTCAAATGGAAAAGGGATCTGCCTATCATCCCATATAGGCATCCTTTTTCTAAAAGGATCTTTAAATTTATTCCACAGACCTTTGAAAGAAGCTGATTAAAAAATAATCAGTTTTTATTTTGAAGGTGAGGACAGGGAAATATTTTTTTGCGATGATTTTTAATGAATAATGCCACCATTTTTTTTTTTTTTCTGGATTCTATCAAATTGTTAACAAAGTGATATGGCACTGCTCAGTACTTTGTGTGGTCACTTGCACCTCTTCAGATGGGTTAAAAAAATCCAAAATGTAGTGTCATATTCCCCATTCACTTATGTTTTATATCTTTGGCTGGCTCCATTACAGTCGGTCGTTGTATCAGATTGACCGCAGGGTAAGGGAATGAGCCAGGCCTAAAACTTTCCGATCTTGCTGCGTGATGAGTATCATATTCTCATTTTACAGGGTTAAATCTGAGTTTATAGTGATTTATGGCAGCTGATCGCTCGGTGATTCAGCAGAGGTCAGAAGCCTTGGCTGTGAGGGTTTCTGCTGTTATCAGAGGAACGGTGGTACACGTAGTCACAATCCTGATCGTGTTACGCAAACGCGAGTCCCATGGATACCAGGGCTTCCAAGGACTTTCTTATTTTTCAGTGCAAATTTATCTTGGACCATGCTTTGTTCTTGCCAAGTAGCAGCTGGCACATTTTCTTCTTTCTAAACCATGAAGTAATTGGCATTGAACTAGGTAGGGAGAAAGAAGCACCTAGGGAGAACTAGAGGTTGTCTGTAAACTGGAGCTAAATTCTTGAGGAGTGTTACACAATTGCATTTAAACTGTGGATTGATTTATTCTTTCCCTTTTTGTTTTCTGTTGCATTACTGTATACAGTTGCTAGCGTGTCAAGTAAGTAAAACAAACATTGTGTTCAAGATTAGCCACAAACAATTTTCCTGCAAGTCCCACCCACATCAAATTCTCAGGACTTTTATTTTATTGTTTTTTATTCTCCTCGTTTTACAGTGCCAGTGGATTAAAACCCCTATCGGCGTGAAGGCCTGGACTTAGAGTGCAGCTGTGTGTTGCAGCGTTTTGGTGATGGGAAATGGAAGAAAGGCAGCAAATCAGTATGGTTCTAAGACAAGTCCTAAATTTATGACAATGAGAGCAAAAGCATTGCAGTGTTACGAATATTGACCCAAACTCACCATGCACTTCATGTAACCATGGTTCTTTTACTTCCCTTTTTACTCCCCTCGAGTGATCCAGAAGTCAACAAGTGGAAAAATGACTTTAAGCTACCTCGATTTCCCTCATCACTGATGCAAGGGGCTGCATCTCTACAGCATACAGCATATCAGCTCACCCAGTGTCCTGTTTGAAAGCTTTTGCACACTTTAGGAGAAACGTTAAGATTTTCCCATCACCAAAACGCTGCAATACACAACTGCAATATAAGTCCAGGGCTGTGGGCAGGCCCCAGACACCTGTCACAGAGCCTGGGTTGCTCACAGCAGGAAACCATGAGCGCGCAAGTGACTGCTCCAGGGTCTGGAGCTTGTTGCCGACAGTGGCTGCATGTGCGCTTAGGGGAGCGTGGCAGGAAAGGGGGCAGGGCTGCCGTGCACCCTGAGGTGCGTGTAGCCACTGCCACCATGGAGCCAGGCCACGGTGCAGCTGTTTGCAGCCTCCCTGCCACTTGCTATGAGCAGCCCAGGCTCCACGGCCGGTGGCAGCTTCCCAGAGCCCGGGGCAGCTGTGGCATGCCAAGCAGAATGTCCTTGTGGGCTATGCCGTGGTACACGTGCCGGGGTTTGCTGACCCTGCTCTAGGGGTTTTCCCTGGCTGCTAATCCGGTTGGTGGGGTCTGTATTTAAGACTGAGTGTCCAGATTCTATGTTTATACATTACAAAAAAAATCTCTGGATTAATAATTGAAATAATAAAATCAGACCTGGAGGAGAAGGACATACTCTAGAACAACCCTCCATCCCCATGCGAGAGAGTGTCCTAAGCAATGGGCTACCCAGTGCCATGCCTCTTCTTCCACTGTCAGCTGACTTGCATCCCTTTTTGTGCAAAATAGCAGCTCCAGCAAGTGGGAGAGAGGATGTGTCCTCACCTCTAGCCTGGTGGTTGGGACACTTTTTAGAAAGGTTGGGGGCATGTAGGATGATACTGTCATGCTGCAGAAGGTACTGAGTCTGGGGCTGCTTCCTGGATGAAGAAACCTCTACCTCTAACTGCCAGGCTGTGACTGAACTGGTAGACACCACCTCCTCCTTCAAAGGCTGGACTCAGTAAAGGAAACATATATTCATTTTGTATAGGGCCCAGGTTCGCCAGTTGACATGCAGTGTGATGAGAGCACTCCTACCACCTGGGGAGTTAGTCCAAGTGGTGCCGACTCACCTACAGGTTTGGGGCATTTCCACGTTCAGGAAACAGCTGAGCATGGGGTTGGGGGTCATTTGTTTTTAATCGTGACTTTGGGCCTAGGCACTTAAATTCCACCTTCGTCCTGCTCTAGGCCCCTGCGTCCTTATTTTGATCTAACCCGGTGACTGCCGAAATGGCAGGGCAGTGATGAAAGGAGCTCTGTGGCTCCCTATTTCACTGTGAGTGAAGCCTAATGAAATGGTGCGCAGGTGCCAGCAGATCGATATTGCTTTTCTGTACAGTTTTGAAAACCAGAGTTCCAGTAGAAAAGCCAACTATTGCAGTACTGTTTAATTTATTTAGCGATAGGGTACATTGATTGATATTGTCATAAATAACAAAGAGCCTCATCTAGCCCTTCTCATTACCCAATAATATTATGCATACAAGGTGGGGAAAAAAAAGAAAGCCCAGACCCTCTCAAGTCTCAAGCTAACAAGCTTTATTGATTGCACTTGTCATGAGTAATCTAAAGCTAAAGGATAGAAACCCTTAGGAGTCATATACAACCCCCTGGACCAGGCACGAGTCCACAACGTTTTCAGTATGGATAATGCCTGTAGAAGCAGTGCTGATTACTAAGCAGCTGATGTGTTTGCTCTTGGTTTCCAGTAAAACAAAAGGAGCCTTGTATTCTGAAGTAATGATTGGCAGAATCAATCTTAATTAGGCTCCCCATATTCAAGGTTGTTTCTAACCCAAACCTTTTTGTTGATCTCTCTTAATTATGCATGCAAATCAAAATGACATCGAGGGCTACTTATCCTTTAGCCAACTTTGCTAAATACACTAGGTCGTTTGTCATCTGAGCAAATGCATCAGTCCCAGCCCAACTTGGGTGAAAAACCTCATGGCCGGGCAGACTGCGGTGCAATCCTTCAAACTTGCATTTTCAAGAGTCCTCTGGGGTATTTCTAACAGGAATTATAAATCCTAGGTGGGTAGAGCATACCTGGGCTGTGTGATGGACAGTGACATTTTCCCTGTTACATCCCATGAGCTTTTTATAAGTATAAATCTTGGTATGTTTTTGAAGGCTGGCTTCTCTACAGGGTCCCAATTCTGTCCTCGGTTCTGAGTACTTGCTTGTGATTTGGGCTTCAACCCACCCAAGGAAACAAGAATTTTCCCCTGATGTGGACTTTGGGGCTACAGATCTGCTATAGGAGCAAGGGAAGCTACTCACTCCCTAGGTGTCTGCCAGAGGACCTGTGGGGACTTTCCTGGCTTTGAGGCAATGAATCCCTTAAAACACTTCCTGTCGGATAAAATCAACTCCAAATGCAGCTCAGTCCTTATGCAGATGCAAGGTGGAAGGAAGAGCAGGCTGCAAAGGATGGGGTTTCTATTTCTTCATTAATGCACCCTAATTACTGTGCATTTAGTTCAGTACTTCCTCAATGAAGTACTAACTGAATGTGCAATAACTACATTTACCATGCAGTAGTGCTGGCACACAGGTTTTTTTAACGTTTAGTGCACATTAGCCTAATAACACTGTGTAGTAGGATATGAGCATGGTTTTTTACCACCACACTACTGCACAGTGTTATTAAGCTAATGCTCAGTAAGTGTCTTGTGTAGACGTACCCCTTGAGTGGGGGGTTTCCTTATCTCCTCACCACCCCACTAGGGTATATAGAATATAGCGGAAAAGGCAAGAGTAGGAGGAGTGACAAAGGTTCAGCAAAATGGATATCAGTGGGGGGGACGGGGCAGAGAGCCCCACATGTCCCAAACCAGGCCCTACGTGTGACCTAGAAGACGATGAGTTTCCCTTCTCATTGGCCTCTGAGCACTGTAAAGCATGCTGTTTTGAAACAACATTCATAGCATCTGTTTCCTTGGCATTGAGCAACTAAATATTACCATACAAAAATGATCTCATGCTACCAACAGCAAGAAGCAATGGCAGTCCTGTGCTATCAAGGTATATTGTGCAACTACCTCGAATTAAAACAGGAGCAACAACCTGTACTCTAATGCAATGCTCAGTAAATGCATCCCGTTTTGTGTTCTGAAAAGCCACCCTATTCTGGAGCTGATGGGTTGCTCTAGGAGTTGGGCGCCTTTTGAGAGAGTTTTTCATTTTCCCTTTGACTCCAGAAACAGACTAATGCTTCTGCCAAACCAATGGTCTAACAAATTAAGTTGAACAAAAGGCAAATTTTAAATGAGAATTTAAGGCCTGATTCAGTGCCCACTAAAATAAGGTTGCCACTGTTTCATTGGGTATTGGGCTCAGATTTTTTGTACCTTGGAGCTTTCTAGGAATGTTTGGAGCAGTTGCAGACCCATTTGACTTGAGCAGGGGAAAAACAGAGAATTTGGAAAGTCATGCCATATGCTAGCTTCATTTGTTACCATGTGATATTTGGCCCAAGACCCAGCTCCGTTTTCCTTGAAATAGCTATCTGAAAGTTGTAATTGCCTCTTTAACCCATCAGTACCATTCTGGTCTCAGTTACTATTCACATTCATCAATACTGGATGAGTAATGGGTACCTTTAAGGCATGTTGTGACTTTTATCTTGCTGGGATCGTTTGACCCCAGCAGACTTCCTGCCCCTTGGGCGGGGGGGCAGGACCCGATGATCTTGCGAGGTCCCTTCCAGCCCTGACGTCTATGAAATCTATGAATATTATTTGGGGTTGCTGGTCATTTCTACATTTTAGCAACTGGAACATGAGCAGATGCAACCATCACCCAGAACCTTGTTTCAAGAATAAAAAGATGAGTGAGAGCTGGGAACTGAGTGTCGGGAGAGGGGGAGCATAGTCCTGACTCCAGCAATATGGTTGTGCCTTTATTGGCTCTGAATGGTTTTGGACGCTGCCACTGAGCAAATAAGCTCGTCCCATCCACTCATGTTTGTGATCCTAAAAGGCAAATGTTTCATGGTGCAGGGGCACATGGTGCAGCGGGGACATCTGGGTGGCTTGTATGTCTATACTGGCTACCCTGTATGAATTTTAAAATGTCTCTCAATACACCCGTTCCAAGCATTTTCCTATCTAAAGCTGAAGTTTATATAATGCAATATATTGATTTCAGACCCCCTGGTGCAAAATGTTAGGATTGGATTGTTCATGGTTTCCAGAAATTAATTCCGCCCTGTACATTTAGAAAATCCTGCTAAAGAGATGACCTCTTAACCACTCCTACTTTCTTTACAACATGTGCTCTTTGAAAACGCGTGCATGCATGCATGTAATCCCTTACATGTGTATTAATTCACATTAAGTCCAGAACCACACTTTGGTCCCATTTTTTTGAATGTATATGCTACCTGATTGCTGTTTATTTTTGGGTGGCAAATCCTACAGGCATATGTTTAATTTAAAAGTACAGATGTTTTCACTGTAATTAAAAGTGGAATAAAACAAGAATGTATTGGATTATACTTAATCTTTTTTTTTTTTTTTCTACTAAACAGATTAACTAAAATGGGAGATGGAAGGTCCTAAATTATCCAGGGGAGGAGGTGGGGGGAGGGGAGGGAAGAAGTGAGGAGGTGATCTTTTGAACACCATACTATAGTACTGACCATCCCTTTGTTTTTAACCCTTCTACTCTAGTAGTCAATTATGAATAAAACATTTAAGATGATATCTTATTATCCCCTAGGGAAAATGAATAATGTCAACTATGCTATTAGGATAGCAAAAGAAACCTTTACTTTTCTGATCTGTCATTTTCTTCCAGTTCTTGTATCCTTAGGCTAAATTTTAACTTCTCTTGGAGTGCACAAAAATGAAACAGTTTTCTGCTTTTTGGGCAAAACTATGACCTTCAGCTTCCCTGCATCACTGCTGGCAAATCATTGACTTCCAAGTTAATATTCTTCTATAAAAGTGATTACTGCAGTGTGACTTCACAAAGGCTGCTTGAATTTTAGCCCAGACTTATGCAGATCGAGATTTATAATGCATTATTATCAAGCTGTCCAAGACAAATATGTTGCCTCTCTCAGGCTGGCAGGCATCTTCAGAAGTAACATTCACTATCTGTGATATTATTTTTAGTTTTCACGATCAAGCTGCCCTGGAGACGCTCCAGAATGAATAATAATATTTGGGATCGGGGGTGGTATTTAACCTTTCAGTACCCAGGACAAAAAGATTGTATAACCTTTTGGCATAACTCACCATAAAAAACTGCTGAGGGTTAGCACTGATGTGAGCTATTCCATCCTGAAAAAATAGCCTTGTTTTGGTAGAAGGTCTGTCTTACTAAATTACTAGGACTTTCCCTCTCTTAAGGTCTTTCCTTCTTCCCATGCCCAAGTCACATTAATCAATCCAGACATTGTCCATAGTTTCAAAATAATAACTTGCTTAAAGCATTGTAGTTTCACTTGGACTCAATAGCCAAGCTCTTTCACATATTGGCTTTCTCTTCTTCTTGGGTAGCACCCCATTACCATTTTTTAAAGCGCCACAGTTCAGCTTTCGGACATGATGCTTCTTTTTCTGGGTTGCAGAGATTTGAATCTTTGAAGGAATACAAATATTTTCATTCAATCTGATATTAATATTAGTAATTTGAGGTCCAGTTTTGCTTTATTGACGCTGCCAATACCAACTCCAGGATCAGAACCCAGGAATTTTACTTCTCAGTACTATACTTGTCAGATAATACGGCCTCATTGATACCAGCACTATTTCAGTGTTTCTTTTGGTTTCATTGAAAGAGATGCAAAAGAGACTTAGATGTAAGCAAATATTTGCACAAGGATGCTTCATTAGGACCTGAAGGAGGAAGGTTCTTTTAGCAATTATGACCTGTAACTTTAAATGTGCCTGCTCCTCCTTGCAGGCTAACTTGTGTAGCAAGCTATAAAATCATGCATAAAATTTATGACAATGAAATACGACATTGACATAATACAAAAGTTTGATTTGTTTCAGCAACTGACTGATTCATCGGTGCTTTATGTAAATTGGATGATTTGTTTTCTCTCTGAGACAGTAGAAACAAGACTTAATGATCCAGATAAAATATTCACACATGCAAAAAAATTGCTCATATGGTTTATTTTCTCTCTCTCTCTCTTTCTCTTTTTGGAGTCCAAACTGAAGGTGATAAAACCAGAAGAATATGCAACCTCCTCCCTCCCAAGAAAAAAAACTTGTATCATGTGACTGTTGACTTCTGTCAATACTACTATGTTGGTATATAATACTGGTTAATAGCATAGCACTGGGGTTGGCAACCTATGGCACACAGCACAAAAAGAGGTTGGTTTTGGCCCATGGGAGCAGGAATCAGCAGCATGGGGCAGTAATGACAATTCTTTATCTCATTAAAGAACAGACAGAGTTTGAGACCAGTTCTTTCACTATAATGAAGTCACCTGACTTTGCAATGGGTGGAATCAATGTGCTCGTCGCTATGCCTTTGAATGAAAGCAAGTCAAATGATAGGTACCTGTACACAATCCCATCTCCCCTCCATAACCCCGTTGTCAGCAGATTATAGGCTCACTGGGCACGTTTGCACATACACAATTACTGCGCAGTAACCAAAATTATTGCACAGTAACTGAAAATTATTGCACAGTACGGGTGGCATCTAAATGTGCATGCCCATATTGCGCAGTAAATATGCTGATTTGCGCATGAATTTGATACCAGCATTTTGCTGGTATCAAATTTATGCCTTATTAGTTACTGTGTGGTAATGCACATGTAGACGCCTTACTGCACAGTAACAATGTGGGTGTGGACTAATTTGGGACTAACTTTAGTCCCATGTCAGTCCACACACAACATTACTGTGCTTTAATGCCTGCATGTGGCGATAACCTGCTTACTGCAAAGTAAATTACTGTGCAGTAAATTTAATCAGGGCCAGATTAACACATAGGTAAAGTAGACACGTGCCTAGGGCCTTGGGCTGTAGGAGACCCTGGGCCTTCCCTCTGTGGTGGCAGCATGAATGGGCCCATCTGCCTCCCTTCCCCACACTTCCCCTCCCCTCTGCTGGCCTCGCCACTGCCTTGGCCACCCTGCGCCCTATGGGTGGCAGCACCAGGGTGGGGATGGGGTCTTGACTGGCCCGGGGCCCACAAGTTTGCTTGCCTAGGGCCCACTAAGGGATCTGAGTTTAATGAGCCGTAAATACACATGTAGACATTCCCACTGTGGTTCAAATAGTCTGACATGTTGAATAAACATAGGAAGGAAACCAAACCTTAATTCATTTGAGATATGCTGAGGATTTTGGACTGTCCTCTAAGTAGCAGGATGCCATTCCTTCAGTTAAGCCAGAGTGGGCAAATTGTACCACTGGGTGGTAGCAGACACTCCTGAAGTCTTGGACCTAATGGGACTTTTCTGTCTTAAATCAGGGAATGGATCAATTAGAAATAATTATCAGATCTCAGCCACATCTCAGGAGTCTTGCCCGGTTCTCAGCCACAACTCAAGGGTCTGGGTTGGGAACAGGCTAAAAATGGGTGCCTTTTGTTAGGACTGAAGTACAATAGCACCACTAAACATTTTGTACCCTGGGCTTTGAATCAGGCCCATGGGAAGACTTTATTGGATTTTGGCAGACTTTATTTAGGCCCTTTGAGAGAAAGAGTGACATGAACTGTAGGCTTTCCTGCTCTGTCAATTTGCTGAGTGAAAGAGTAAGTGAGCACTCCCCTAGTTGGCATTGCAACAATAATTATTACGTGCCCACACTCCCAAGCTATCTTAAAGGAATGACTTCTGAGGCTGAAAATCCAGCAAGAAGTTTACACAAGTCAGAAGTAACAATGCCTGAGCAGTTATTCCCTCTCCTTTGCATTTAAGCATTATGGACCTGTCTTTAATCATCTCTATTTCGAATGGAAATCAAGTATGCAAATGGTCCGTTCCAAACTTTGGCAGAGTTTGACAAAAGTTTTAGCAACTGAAAAGAGGGTCTTATAATGGGAAATGTCAGGCAACTGTAATAGTAGACAGTGCTCCTAGCACCACCTGCACTAACCTTCATCTTTCCTGCATAAGAGAATAAAAGGTCAGGATCCACTAGCTACAACCTTCACATTCGATTTAGCTCTTCCTCCATGCTTTATATATATAATATATTATAATGAGTCCTCAGAGACAGTGAGGAAAGAAAACAGACCTCATCAATTTCTCTAATGATTCCTCTGAAAGATACTTTTTTTGGTTTGTATTTTTAGATCATTTTAACAACACCTCTATTACTGGATTGTCAGAAGCCTCATACATAGAATTTATGGTGGCTTTCATAAAGAAAAATTAGATACCATCTCAAGGACAGGGTCTGCGTTTAATGTCATTAAAATTAAATGAGAAATCTTTGATATTTGCCCAGGGACACCAAGTGGAGGCAGGTGGAAAAATACTGGGTGATAAGGAAGACGTGATAGTTTTATCTGCCCACTGTCGAGTAGAAGCAATTTATTAGCATCATACTGGGCTCCTTTTTAAATGTGTATGAAACCCCCGTACAACATCTGATTTTATTAATCCAAAGGAAAAGTGTGCTGCAATGGAGAGGAGATATGGACTCCAGTTGGAAGGATTCAATAGGTTGTTGTGGTTGTTAACAGACCTGCTCAGTAGCTTCTTCTGAAGCTATATAAGAAGGTGTCAGTGGGGACAGTGTGTCTAGCAGGCCACATCTGGTCATTCTCCAGGTCATGAACTATTGAGAACTAGGGGAAAAGGTTCTATATGTAGGTGTTAAAGGTATCCTGGTTGACTCAAGGACTGATCAGCAGGGATCCTGGTTTTCTCTGATTAAAAAAATAAAAATCCCCAATTTTTGGTTAAAAAATGTAACCTCAAATCCACATTTTTCCATAATTAAAATGAAACATCACTAATAGAGATATCTATCTATCTATCTATCTATCGAGAGATGTGTATATAAGATATGTATATCTAGAGATCTCTCTCTCTCTCTCTTTCTCTCTCGCACACACACACACACACACACACACACACACACACACACACTCATATACATATAAAGTTATCCCAAATCTACATTTTTTCATGATTAAAATGAAACATCACTATTGGAGATAGATAGATAGATCTAGATTCTCTCTCTTGCTGGATATATAAATATAGATCTCTCTCTCTCTATCTATATACCTATATATCTATGTCTAGATATATCAATATACCTATAAATAGATTGATCTCTCTCTAATATATACATAGGTATATAGATGTATCTAGATATAGATATATATAGAGAGATCTAGATCTATATATCTAGAGAGAGAGAGAGAGAATCTAGATCTATCTATCACTGATAGTGATGTTTCATTTTAATTATGAAAAAAATGTAGATTTGGGATAACTTTTTTAAAACTGAAAATTGGGGATTGTCTTTAAATCGGAGAAAAGCAGGATCCTTCCGTATCAGTGTGGAACCAAGAGATGTCTGCAACGAGGGATGGAGTCCTAACTCATATACCACGCTGAAGAGAGATGAATGCTCTTCCAGCCGTACTTCTTAGGGAAGTCATTCATGAATATAATGTTATTGAGCCATATTGTTTTCTACAGCTACAGGCAGGTCTTGGGGCCAGAGGGGAGGTAGTGCTTGTTACCACTAGTGCCAAAAACAGTCCTTGGGACTTAGATTTGTTCTGTAAATTTGTTCTGTCTGTAGAAGAGGCAAAAGGAGCAAGGAGTGAGACCTTGTATATTCTTATGGACGTAGCGAGGCCTGTAGGAAAAAAGATAGTCTCCTTTAGAGTTGAAGCATTATAGCACTCGAGAATATAGATGCCTTTTATTCTGATCCTAATGCTTTGGGCACATCCATATGTCGCCCTACATCATTGTAGCGATGCACTATGTCACCATACCATGCGCTACAGCATTGTAGCAATGAAGTAAGCCTATACGTAACCAGCGGCTACGTTTCCGTAGCAGCACACTCCCCTATTTTAGTGCACCATTATAACCATGTAGCAGGTAAAAGTAACTGTCCATCATGTACATGTCCTAGTATGGGTAGTTAACATGACGTGCTTTAGTACTTCTAAAAGGGAGTACTAAAGCACAGCACAGTAACAAGGTTGCCATGGGGCGATGTGTAGACGTGCCCTTTGAAGCTGATAATTGTTTCGTCAGCAATTTGAGCACCTGTCAGATATGAAATCCAAGCATGGGAATGTGGCTGAGAGAGGATTTTCAAGCTGTTTAATTGACTTCTCAAGTATTTTGGAGGAAAAAAAAGCCCTAAAATGCTAAGGTTTTCCTGAATGTTATGGTCCTGGTATAAAAATTAAGACATCTTTGAAAGAAGAAGGAAGCATGTTTATGAGTGTGTGCTGAAGTATTAATGTTACTGCACGCCCTCGATTCTAAGATGAGGTTTCTTCCCCCATTTAACATCCGGGGGGG
>NW_005842052.1:1552381-1602296 GCF_000455745.1 Alligator sinensis
GGGGGGGGGGGGGGGGAGCCCCTCACCTTAGAATCGAGTACAAGGGGGGTGGAGCATGGGTAGCTGCTGTGTCTCAAGCTGTAGCCCCTGCCTGCGGTTAGGGCCCTAGCTGCAGCTGCTGCCTGCATCTCTTCCTCTCCCCCCACTGCCTCTGTACCCCCCATCCCGTCTCCCTCCTACCTGTAACCGTGACAGGCAGCCCACACAGCTGCTACCGGGCCAGGCTGGGGTCGTGCTCACTGCCCAAGGCTATAAGAGGTGTGGGACCTGCCTGCACAGAGCAAATGCAGAGGGGAAGGAGGAGCGAAGGCAGCAGGGGGGTAGGCACAAGTAGAGGGAAAGCTGCTTGACTTCCCTACCCCACTACAGCAGTGGGAAGGATAACTTACCGAGGACCCTGCAATAATTAAATTATATCCATAGAAAATGATAACAAATATATACATTTTCCATGTATAATTTACTTATTGGGGGTTGTCTTAAATTCAGGGTCATCTTAGATTCTAGCAGATATGGTGTATCAGGATGTTTTATTGAAACATTGCAGGCAAAGCAATGATAATGTTTTTGAGGCTGTGAACTTGTGCCCTCAGAAGTCCAAAAAGAGCCAGAATTAAGGTTTTCTCTGCAACATAAATTTGATCTCCTTGAGTATCCATTTCCAGAGTGTTTAATTACAGGATTACATGTTGTTCCTCAGCTCTCTTGCTTTATTCAATGCACAGGATGGATGGTGCTCCATTAGCAAGCTGCTATTCAGTATTTTGTCTTCTTTCCTTTGCTCATTATGCAGCCCCACATCTTATTTAGTGCACACTATTCAAACCCTGTTCTGAAGATAGGTTATTAATTTCCACATGGATTTTCTATGGCTCCATAAATATTACTGACTTTATTTTTACATCCCCTTTGCAAGATGAAGAGTTATCCTCCTCCCCATTTTATAAGTGGTGAACCAGGGCAGAGGGATATTAGAGTCAAAAGTATCCACTAATTTTGGGAGCCCAATTTAAGATGCTTAGGGCCTCAAGTTTTTTTCAGAATACTTAGCATCATGCAGCACTGAATTTGTTCAAAGCACAGCTTCTGGTGTTCAATCAGTTGCAGTTGTGACTGCTGTGCAAATCAGACCACAGGATCAGGGCTCCAACAGTGTTGGCTGGAAAACAACAATTGTTTGACATTATTTTTGGCTTTGGAATTTTGTTTTCCATTCCTGTGAAGAAAAAGAAATGAAGATAAATATATTCAATTTTTTTTTTTTTTTTTTTATTGTGAGAGGGGAATAGCTTTGAGCCAGAAGGTGTGAACCGTCTTGATTCAGTATCTACACAATTAATTGACCAACTCTTAAGTTGTCCAACAACTTGTCCAGCATCACATAGGGGTTCTAGGACAGACCTAGGGATAGATTCCAGGGCCTTAACCATGAAATCATCCTTTCTGTTCTTGTAATCTTCTGTCTTACTTATACT
Organism: Alligator sinensis; assembly: GCF_000455745.1. NCBI lineage: Eukaryota > Metazoa > Chordata > Crocodylia > Alligatoridae > Alligator > Alligator sinensis. The sequence goes on from NW_005842052.1 coordinate 1,553,857, forward strand.
ACATCTTCCAACTTCAGCAGCATATGAGGAAGAGGTCTTATAGACAGCAGCCTTCTTTACTGCACCGCTTCCATGGATCCTCAGAGCACCTCCCTCCTGCATCCTAAATGAAGGAGAGGTCTTGTGGGAAAAAAAAAAACCCAATGCAGTCATCATATGAGAAGCCAACAATGCTTACACTCAATGGATCAAATTAAGGTTGCTGAGGGAACCTTAATTACAACATTTTCTAACTTTTGAGTGTCTGGCACTGCAACCTTAAGAAATGTACAGAGATCATTATCACTGTATTTTTCTTGCATATAGTGTGCTCCTGAATAATATACACACATTGTTTTTGAATGAACAAAAAAATGATAATTTCTTGAAAACAGTGGTAAGTAGAAATAAGTAACTGAGTAGCAGCAGCTAGGGAACCCAACATGCTAATTGTGCTATTCCCCACGGAGCATGTTCACTGTTAACCTGCGAGAAGTTTAAACTGCAAAAATGGCCGTTACCTTATTCCCTTGCTTATAACACATCTCCCAATTTTCAGGAGTTTTGTGGGACAGAGGTTCGTGTTGCATGGCAAAAAACTATGATATGTGCAAACTCTTCTAGGGTGTCTGAAAAAGATCCTGTGGAACGACCGCACAGACCTTACTTGAGAGGTATAACCGATAGAGGTATACCGGAAGAGGTATAACCGATAGCACTAGTATATTGCTGTCATCGGTGGAGCACCACAGCAGGTAGAAGAAATGCTTTGCGGGTAGGTTTCTCAGTAGAAGAATAGCAAGACCTCAAAAGTGGCTGTGAAATGTCATTGTCTTCCTCTGATCGCTTGGGTGGGCATTCTCTGTCATCAGCTAGTTGGATAAGCCATTGAACCAACCTTATCAATTTGCTATCCGTGTCCTTCCCATCCTCCCTGGAGAATCTGACCCGAGGAAGTGCTGCTTCTTCGAGATCACCCTTTTATCCTCCATGAAGAATATGCTTTCATAATGAAATTGCATTATATGGGGTGAGAATTAAGTGTTTTTGTCAGAGAATAAAGATTCAGCATGCTAATTGCTACTAATTTTCCTTTCAATCAATAGTGCACAGAGTGCCAATGAAAGAGAATAATGACAGTCTTTAAGTGGGCTCTGGTTTACAGTGAAGTCCTCTGAAACAGAGCACTCAAACTTATGTCAGCATTTCTCTTTTAAAGCCCTGGGATCAGGGGGGCTATAGGGCCACTGAGAGAAATTTGGCTCAAAGAATAAATTTGGTATATGAAGACCCAGCCCAGTGCCTTTAAGAGGGGACAAGTGAAAACTAGGTTTGAAATATGTTTTTTTTTTTTTTTAAATAATAATCTTGATGGGGGATGATATGGAGCTGAAAGTGCCTGCTTTGCCCACCAAATATGCATCCTATGCAGGAGAGTGCAGTTCAGATCTTAACCTTTGATATTTCCGGTTATTGGAAGATGTTAATATTAAAGCAATGAGACTTGCTAGGCAGGTGCATAAACTATGAGGTTTATTGAAGGCACATCTGAACTGCATAAAGGTTAATTTGCCACAGTTTTAATTCCCAGTGTGCCTTGTTACCATGTATTGGGCACATTGGATTTTTGGGAAGTGTGTTTTGCTGTGTTTTCTCAATTTTTTTATCGGGAAAAGGACGGAGGAGCTCTGTAGCACTGCAATTAATGACATGGCCAGTTCCCCCCGCTCCATTCTTCCAGTTTGTCTCGCTGCACAAATCCATTCCTACTCAAAACATCATTCAGACTCATGCTTAATTTACAGTACTTGAGGACTTCAGTGAATCTGGTCAAAAGGCTTCATTCAGCTCCAACTGGAGGCAACTGGAGACTTTTGTTGACCTTACTGGAGATTGTAAAGGGCCCCGTGAGATCAGTTGTAACTATGAGCACATGGAGGATGATAGACTGCACAGGTTACCCTTGAAGCAGTTGTGGCTTGAAGCAATTCCTGCTCTTTGCTCCAGCTTCAAGAAGCAAAGCAGCCTAAGCTGGAGTGCTGGTGCCATTGGATTGAGGTGACTCTGTTGATGTACATCTGCTTCCCCTGGAGCCTTTCACCGCTTCAGGATTCGGTACAGGAAACTTTGCAAGGATATGAAATATTTATTATTTTCTGCTCTGCTTAATTCCTCCCTCTCATGATGTGGTAGTAAATAACCCATGTCCTCTCTGCAGTGCCATGGGCGCACATTTGCTATTAGCTTCAGTATTGCTGAAAGACCCTGAATCACCCCCCAAAGACCTCATCTATAAACAGAATATATGACAATCAAGCCCATGCTGAAGTGAAAGATATTCTTTGCTAATTAAAAATCACTTTTCAAACCAAAATATGCTCAGCACATAAACTTCCACTTATCATCCCTTTATGCCTTTTCCATTTTAACATCCCCCAACCATTCCAGCTGCTTATTCTTTTATTCGTACATTATCTGTTGTTGTTGTTGCATGTTGGGACAATATTTGCATATGTTAAAAATTAATTTTAGGTTACTTTATTGCATAATACTGCCTGTTATGCAAGGATCGCAAGTTTCTAACTGTGTATAATTAGTGAAGATTGCTTGGCAGCCTATGGTTACCAACAGTCCTCTGAGAGGTAAATGTTATCTATTTTTTACATTCTTTAAAGTGCGTGTTATTGCAGTAACATTTAAAAAGTCCTCAGCTGAAGTAAGGCTTGGCTGTGCTAGTCACAACCCATATCCATAGAGACAGTCTGTTCTGCAAAGAATTTGTAAGAGAAGTAGCCAGGACAGAAAAAAAAGCGCTATAACTATTTTATAAGAGGAGAGCTGTGGCAGAGGGAAATTCTGATTTGCTCTTTTAAGACATTTGTTTCAAACCTAAGGGACTGTCTTCACCCTGATGCCCCTCATCTCGATCCCTAAGGCTAGCTGAGAATGACCACCTACAAGTACCATCCATGAACTGAGTCTACAGTGAAAGCACATGGGAAATCATCCTCAGTAGTCATTCCTCAGCTTTGATATGACCTCCTTGAGGCCTTCTAGGACCTGAGCCTGACCATCTCCTGGAAGCATTGTAAGACCTCCTTATTTGGGCAGGAGTTTGGAAAGCACAAAGCTAAGTTGGGATATCACTTAGTGAGTTTATAACATATATATATTCTACCTGTTTTTATCACTTTTTTTTTCTATATTGTAAGCTAACCAGAGCCTTTGTTGGGAAGGGCAGCATATACATATAATAAATAAATATATAGATATCAATTCAGATCCCCTAAATCCAAGCTCAATCCTCAGACCTTTAAGGCATCCAAGGGCCCAGTATTGAACACATGCTGTAAAAGGCACAGCTAAGGATGGAAAAAAATATGGCAATAAAATATGTGCAATACAACCTAGCTGGCAGGTTTTTTTAAATTTTGATAATAGGGGTAGAACCACCAGGGAAAGATGCTTTTTCATGGTGTGATTTAAAATCAATTCATTCAAAAAGGAAAAAAAAAATGGGAGAGAAGGTAATTCCATCACATACAACAGTAAGATTCTCCCATCTGTGCCCATAGCAAAGATTGAGTTTGGATCTTCAGAAATTCAAGAGATAGCTAACACTTGAGCTAAATGCATACATGTTTTTTCATATGGACCAACCCTGATCTAACCTACTTTTCCAGGTAGCTACACAGTGGTTTACTAGACAGCAATAAAACACTGAGAATCAGGATCCTCAGGTTGTATTCTTGATGCTTGCTGTGATCTGGTGGCTGGAATAGTGGCTACCGACTGAATAGCCAAACCTATTTGCTATCTGAAAGGCATCGTAGTTGAGTGTGTGAGCCTTATCCTTGGCCTTCCCTCCTTCTACAGTTGGGTAAGCTCAGAGAAATAGTCCTAATGACTCACAAGGGGTTTAATTTCTACAGGAACATAATGCATCGTTTATAAGAGCAAGTCTGGTCTAGCATCTCTCCAGGAAAAAGAGACCTAGCTTCTGTTCCCTCTTCCACTGCTGGCATTGGTAAGTTACTCAGGGCCTAGTTTTTAGAGGTGCTTAGTACCCACAGATCCCAAGTAATCTGCTTTGGTGCCCGTAATCAAGATGCCAGTTATGAAAATATATCTGCCAGTCTCTTGGCCAAGGTCAAGCACATGAAGTTTGTGGGACAGGTCGGTAGAGAACGCCAGTATTCTGTATATTAAGATTTCTGTGTTTGATCTCACAAGGCTTCCTTCCACTCATATTGTGAGCCAACACAGATGTCTACCAATGTCAGCTTAATACAATAGATGAGTCTGATTTTCTTATACACCATTTAAAAGGAAATTGAAAGTAATTATGAAAGTGTGTATTAGCAGCCTGCCTTTCTATTCATGCTTTAAGAGAATCATTCGATCTAACCGGAATATCATTTTTTTTTTTTTTAATTTGCTCTCCGTCTAACAAATCCATCTGTGTGTTTCTAATGTTCCCATCATCACAGTATCTAAGATCAGTTTTAACCGGTATTGTCATTGCTTTTATTAAAATAGAATCCAAAAGCACCTCTATACTCTTGAGTTATGCAAGATATGTGCTCTGATTAGGAGCTACTTAATTGCAGTACCATTTCTTAGGCAGCATGCTACTCTAACCACAAATGTCACGGATAAACTTAATGATTGCAACTGAAGTAGTTCTCTGCCTCTGCTGAATTAATGAGGGGAAAACAGAAATGCTTCGGTGAAAGTTGAGCAAGTCTTTATTTTGCTTTCCTGATGCATGCACAAACTGTCTCAGGAGTGTTTTGTGCACCGTGCCAGTCCTCCAGTTTAAGGTCATGCCAAAAATTGAATTAAACTTCTTTCAGTTAAATAAGAGGTTTCTTAATGGAATCCAAAATATGGGGCTTGCAATGACCCCATTCTCATTGTATCGGTTATGTTACACAATAATTAATATTTTTGTATTGCAGACATATCGAAACTGTCAGATTCCATAGTTTTTATTCCTTCAATTATAGCATATTTGACAGTGATAGCACTATCGGTAAACAGAATTTTGTTTATAGCTACATTGCATATGTAGAGAAAGACAGAATCAGGCTGCTGGATATAGGATAACTGGAGCTTTTACTCCGCAGGAAGGTTTGGGACTTTAGAACCAGAAAGATAGTTGCAGTCTCTTGAGAGCTGGAAAATAAGAAGTTGATCCTTTCAGGCCTGGGTGAGGTTAGAGACGCCATTTAAAAAGGTTCTGTTCTGCACAAACATCAGCTTGGAAATTGCAATCATTTACACACGTGGAATTTTACCCAGGTGAACAAGGGTTACATACATGGGTACAAATATGCATGTGGTTTCTTGCTGGGAGCTCTCAAGTCAGTGAGCCGTGGCCTTTTCTTGGGGAGCTTGGAATCTAAAGTCAAGACCTGTCAGGGTAATGTATTTTACCGTGGAGGGGAATCAAAGTCGGAGGGTGGCTGAGTTGCTCCACAATGAAAACAACTTGATCATTCCAGGGTTAATAAAACTCCTTCTGACTAGTGTACATGGGGTGTTTAGAATGGCTCAGATGCTGAAAACATCTTAACCCTGGGCAAATCTACATGTGCACTTGACCTTGGAGTTGACTAATTAGCTCCACAGTAAAATGTCACTGTCTATGAATGCTCCCCTATTAGGGTGCAATAAATTAACTCTGCTGTAGGATAGGAGTCTGGGACAAAAGCGTGATCCTACAGAGGAGTAGTTACAAAATGCATGTGTAGACTGTACTGGGGCTAGTTGGGGCACGAGTGTGCTACAGTGTAGGGGTGGCCTGCTGGCTAGCCCCTCACTGTTGCACCCTCATACCTCAGTCATTCCCCCACAGTACCCGTTGAATTGGGGTAGAGCATCTCTGGTCTGGGAGGCTGATCTCCCAGACCTCTGCCAGCCCAGGGCTGCACTGCTTTATCTCTGGGCTGCGGTCCCAGGCACATGTGTAAACACAGTGACCTGGAGAATAGAGTCCGGTGCACATTGCGTTGGAGTTTATTACTACATGCCAACTGAACTTGTAGGCGCATCCCCTGAGAAGTAGTTTACTAGAGGAACAAGGTGCTATGAACAATGGATATGAGTATTGTGGCAGAAGGCCATCTCTGTCTCTTCCCCAAAACTCTGCTCTGTGACAATTTGGTTAACATGGGCCCTGCAGAGGGCAGACATCCCATCTCTTTAGGTAACCTGAGTTGGATACATTTCTGAGGGAGGGGGAAAACCTTCTTCCTCTGCCTACATGACTGGCATCACACACCTGGATGAGGGGCTTATGCTCCCTATTGTTCTAAGCAAGGCCGACTTGACTGGGAGGGGGCTAGAGACCCTGCCAGTCTACCTGGCAACCAGTGATGCATTTCAGATTGGTTGGCTGGCAGATGGTACTGGCCTCCATTGGACCAGGTAAATGAGGTCATAAGGGCTATATAAGTTAAGGACTGCCCAGAAGGAGGAGCAGTAGCCATGATGAAAACTCATAGAGAGAGGCAGAAGCATCTGAAACTTGCTCTCTCACTTGAAACTCAGGATCAATGAACTGCCTGCCTTCAGAGGGACTCTCCACCTGCCTCTGGATGATACTTATGAGTAAGCTACCTCAGATCTAACTAGGTATATAGCTTTCAGTAACTCAGATGCATGATCAAAGGCTACCCAGCCACCCTGTGTGCTCTGTGGGATTTTTCTGATACTGCTCTACCCTGGACCTATTCCAAACCTTCTCCTTGTAACCAATAAAGTTCTCCTTTGTACCTAGCATAGGAGACTTATTGGGAGTGGGTCTAGATTATGCCTTGGGGTCCCCTTGGTTCGACTAAGGGAAACCATTATTGCGCTTCAGACTGAGGGAAGCACCCTAAGTTCTTGAAGTGGGTTGACTACCCTCAAGGACTACTAGGCCTGTGTTTCCCAGTGGGCATAGAGCCAGGATCACTCTACACCTTGGGTGGTGGCAGCGATAACCCCAGGCTAGTGGGTGTGCTCCACGAAGGGGGTTGGCCAGATGTGAGGTGCCCCAAGGGAGGCACTCGGGGCCTGGAAGAGGTGGTCAGGTGCAGTGAGGTGGGTGGCTCAACGCAGGGCACTCCCTACTAGCCTGCCACAAGTATGAGAGTAATGGGTTCCACTACAGGATATGTATAGTGATAGTGGCCTTGATCCAAAGCCCTTTGAAACCAATGGAAAATGTAATTGTGCTTAGTGTCATTTCATGTCAATTTAATTTCCTAATAGGTACTTTGTCACTTCAAATTCCAGGTCAGTGGAGACTCCAGAGATCTAATATGGATGATATTGCATACCCTGATAAGACTAAAATAAATATTAGTCTTCAGCTTCTGGTTTTACATGGCTCTGAGCTACAGCTTAACTTATTGGTTTCATCTGCTCAGTCCCAGATATCACTAGCTCCCTCTGCGGCAGTAAATACCATCATTAACACGTGCAGCCAATTTAAGTGGAGTACTAGCATTCTGGAAGCTGTAGCTACTAATGGTGCAGTGAACATCAGCCATGTAAATAGAAAACAAACAGCTCTTGGGAGCTGAGAATACAAGAGAGGCTCCCTTTATTTTCTCTAACTGTAGCAGTCTATTCAAATGTCAATTTAATTGAAATTCATTTACATCTCCCAAGATTTATTATATACATAGCAATGTCATTCCTCGGATTCTCGCTGAGTTGAGATCGAGAGCGAACTTTTTCCATCTGGCCACCCCACAGAGCCTTGTAGCATTGTCTTTTCTCTCTGGCAACAAGAGTGGAGGACTTGCACTTAGCTCTTTCCAAGAGAGGCAAGTTGGCTCTCTCCTTTTCCAGAATGCATAGTTCTGAGTGTCAAATGCTTCCCCGAAACCATGCTGTAGTATGGGTTAAAACATGGTTTTCAGGTCAGGCTCTAGACAGGAGACTTGAAAACATGGGGCACTTCTAAGTCTTGGCATAAACGTCCTTTATAGCCTTAGGCAACACGTACTTCCTTGTGCTTTAGCTCCTAGCTGTAAAATGAGGATGCTAATTCTATTTCCCATCATTTTGTTAGCTTGTCTTTGTGGACTCTGAGTGCTTGGGGGTGTGGATGGTCCTTGCATGTATGTATAGCACTTGATGCAAAACCCTGACCTTAACTGAGGCTTCTGGGTCCTACAATACAAATGGTTAACCATAATATAGCTTTTCATTTTCATTCAGAATCAGCAACTGGGTTGCTATGTACATGTGCTGCTGTTTTCCCCTACATAAATTCCCTATATTTCTTATTTATTTCTGATTTCCTTTGTTCAAGATTTATACCTCCCAATTATTTAAACAAAATGAACCCAGTCAACTTCCCCTACCAGTTGACCTAACACAGGGGTTTTCAAACTTTTGGGGTCATTGTACCCCTACTGCCCGGTCAAGAAGGCAGGAGTCCCCCAGAGGCCAGACAAGCTGGGGGGGGGGTCCCCCCAGCAGCCTATTGGCGACCCAGGGGAGTAAGGAGTCCCACAGCAGCCAATCAATGAGTGGGGGGAGTCCCCAATGGCTGATCAGTGAGTGTGGGACTGGCACGGAAGCAGAAGTGCTGGTGGTGGCACCCACTGCCGACTACCCCCTGAGGCCATCAGAAGTACCCCCAGTTGAAAACACCTGATCTAGCACAATCAAATAGCTTTGTATAGCATAAGATATAAGTATCAGGCACAATTCTACACAGCATGACCTCATGCTACATTTTTGACTTATCCTGGAACCAGATTGCTTTTTTTCCTGTCAGGGGGCTTGAAGGAAGAAAGGATATGAATATGGTGGCAACTAAATCCCGTCTTCTGGCACTGGTTGTCAGAGACTGTGTGTGATACAAAGTTGCAGAATAGCAAGCTGCTCAGAATTGTATAACAACCCAATATAACTTCCCAATTTTTCTCATGGCCATCGAAAATTAGAAAGTTAAAGTAGAGGTTGAAAGGGAGAGCAAAGAATGATGTTGCTCTTAGTGTGTTACTTGCTCAGTTTGGTTTTCTGTGGGCCAACACAGTTTGGGGACCACTGACCTAGAAGCTAGGGGCAGTACAAGCATAACAAAGGGAACATGCAATCAAAAGAATAAGCCTATTTTGAAAACGTGAATACAACACAGACATAGAGGGAGCACAAGGAAAAAGTGAGGCTGGACTTCTGATTTGCATGAAAGCTGGTAATCAGAGCAAGCCAGCTATCTAACCAGAAACATCAGCTAACTTCAGTAGGAACACTCAAGCATTTCTTTTGGCTACATGGGAGATTCTGCTAGGATAACTTTGTGATGGGATGACACTGTAGATAGCATCTGAATATCTCCATTGATTAAGTTGAGTAAGTATGCAGGGAATGTATTTGATTTTATTCAGTGAGGAAGAAAGACAACTAGATAGCTTGTATTTTGAGATCCAAAATGAAAGCCCGTTTGTTATGGAAAAGAAATATATTTCATACTACAGCTGGGTAGTAATCACTTTTAGTGATGTTATAGCTTAAAACTAAAGCCATATTTCATGAAGATCAGTCACAGAAAAAGATTAGCTATCTATTCAGAATCATTTGCAGAGTACTTCAACACTGGTGTCCAAAGTACAATTTTTCTAGGAGCTCTATAAGTCTTGATCTAAAACCTTTGGGGTTTCTAGCTTTTGGAAGAAACTTCAGCTGCCCTATACATGATGGGGAGCTGGGAATACACCTGCCATTTTTACTATTAAAATAGGCTATTTGTCTGTAATCGACTTGGCTGTGAGTTATGGCGGAATCCATTCATCCTAATAGCAGAATGTCATTATTTAAAATAAGGTGGATTTCAAAATTAAGTACAGGTTTCCCTCACTTTATGTGGGTTTGTGGGAACTCACTCTTATGCAATGACCCTTTTTATACCAAAAATTCGTTATATGCTGGATAAATTCACTGTTATGCAATCAGTGTGGTGGAAGCCTGCAGTCAGCTGCTTTGTGCGGTGCATTGAGTGAGTGACATGCACGAAAATATAGTCTCCTGTGTGGATATGTGCTCTTCACTCATTGTCTGCAACGTGTTTCTGTAGTTGCCATCCCCATTATGGTAACATTTACCATCACCCTATGCTTGTTTGTACTGTTGGTGAGTACCAAAATTGTCTTGTAAAAATAGTAGAAATGGGTCTGGGGGTCAGGACAATTGAGGTATTGAAACGTGTCCCTATTTGTTACATTGTAAAGTGGGTTCCCTTTATGCAAATTCAAGTTATGCGCCGTTTTCCAGGAACGCACATACAGCATAAAATGAGGGAAATCTGTAACCCTTTTTCAGTCTGCTGCATTTAGCCAGTTGGAGTATGAAGTAGGTGCATTAGTAAATCATCAACCAAATACAAAAAATATGCCAAGCAACAGTTTTGCAAGAACGGTGAGCCTTTCTCTTACACACATCCTGAGTGAAAAGTGATTAGCTTTGGTTAGCTTCACCTTTATATCTGGAAAGTTACTGGAGCATATCATAAGGAATCATCTAGAGAAGGAAAAGCTGATCATGACCAGCCAACATGGATTTGGGATGAACAAATTGTGCCAAATGGACTCAATCTCCTTTGACAAGATAATTACTTGGGTGGATGAAGAGGATGCAATGGATATAGTGTATGTGGACATCATTGGGGCTTTTAACGAAGTCCCGCATCACCTTACCAGAAATAAATTGGCAAAATGTGGTAGAGGCTAAAGTACTACAAGGTGGATAGACAACTGACTCAGTAACCACTAGCCAAAGGTAAATAGATGGATCTATGTCAAATGTCTGGAGGTTTTAAATGGAGTTCCATGAGGGTTTGTCTTGGGCCCTATACTGTTCAACTTGTTTGAATGCTGCAATCGAGCTTCTTGCAAAAAATTGCAAATGGCACAAAACTGAGAAGACTTGCAAACATACTGGAAATTAGGAGTACAATTGAGAAGGAGCTTGATGGATTGGACCACTGGGCCGGATTTAAGAGGATGAAGTTCAGTGCCAACCCAATGCAAGGTGTTACACCTTGGGAAGAATAATCAGACTCAAATAAACAATGGGTGACATCTCAGTGGATGGTGGCACCATGGAAAAGGATCTAGGAATCTTGGTGGATAATGGACTTAATATGAATCTGCAGTGTGACAGCCACACAAAAGCAAATGCGGTTGTGGGCTCCATCAGTAGGAGCATTAGGGATAAGACATGGGAGGTAAAAGTACCTCTCTACTTGGCACTGGTTAGGCCTCATCTACAGCACTGTGTGAAGTTTTAGGCTCCACATTTTTTTTTAAAGGACAAGGAGAAGCTGGAAGAGGTCCAGAGGAGAGTAATGCAAATAAAGAGCTTGGAAGGCAGGCCATATGAAAAGAGGTTGAAAGAAGCTGGCATGTTCAGCTTGTGGAAAAGGTGATTAAGAAGGGAACATGGTAGCTGACTTCAAGTTTCTGAAGGGCTGCCATTAAGAAGAATTATTGCTTTACAGGTCATGGCTTTCATTTTTTTTTTGTTTTATTAATTATTATTTATTTATGTATTTGGCTTTCTCAGAAGCATTGGCAATTGGCTGCAGTGAAGGCTGGGGATTTTGGCTGGGGTATGCCAGTGCTTCTTCTGGGACTAAAATTTGGAGGTTCCTGAGTAAAGGTCTTACCCCCCTGCTCAGGGTCAGACAAGTCACCACATTTGGGGGCAGGAAAGAATTTTACCCCCCTGGTCATACTGGTAAGTGGTTTTGCTTCCCTGTGGACTGGGGGGAATAGCCCTCTTCCTTGAATCTCCCAAGCATATCTTAGCAACCTCTTCAGCATCAGGACATTGACTGCCATTGTCCCCCTGCTTTACCTGTAGCTAAGTCAGGGTGCTACACCTTGTCATTGTGTGATAGGATCTATTGTGTTGTTTAAGTAATAAGTTAGACAAGGACTTTTATTCGATGGATTGGATAGGGATGATCCTGCCTCTAGCAGGACCTTGGATTGGATGACCTCCACAGGTGCTTTTCAGCCCTATTTTTCTCTGATTCTATTCTATTATTCTGTTTCTGCCTGGTTTATATGGTGATCAGCAACATTTGTTTCATTTGAAGGGGTTTGAGAAGTAACCCATAAACAGCCAGATCCTCTGCAGCCTGATAATGGGCGTCAATGCAAAATGCAGGTGCATGAGGCATGCATAATTAGGACCAGAGTTTGTAAACTGCTTGCAAGAAAACAATGGGACGCTCATCAAAAATGATACATATTGTTGTTCACGCTTCTTGTTTTGTTTATGAAATGAGTCTTGAAACCCTTCTGGAGCCAGGTGTTGCTGGTTGATTGCATGCAAGAGAGAGAGATTAAATGTATCCTTAATGGATGATTTTGCATTTTATGTGTACTTTAAGATTCACTTTTAGATCAGCTGAATAAAAGTCAAGTAGGAATGAACAGCCTATTGAAAATGCACTTTCCATTAAGAAATTAAAAAAGAATGCAACATGCTGATTTAGCATTTAAGAATGGCCTGTTGGGGGGCGGCACGGTCCAGGTGTTGAGGTTGTTACAAAACTCCAACATCAAATTGATTCTCAAAGGTGTTTACATAGGAAACAATGGTTGTTGCCCAGAGAAACTGCACATCCTGTTCATTTAACAAGGGAGACTCCATCATGTACATTTCTTTTTTCAAAATCTCTTTTTTTCCTATAGTTAACATTCAGTTTTCAGCTGCTCCTGGTTGTAAAACTGAATGGAGGGGAAAGTAAACTGTGAATCCTTTATTGAGTTATTTAGGGCTTTGTATAGCATTCAAAAAGCAATACAAAAAATCAAACTAAAAAAATAATGTGTTCTCTTTAAAACGGCCTTCAGCCTAGCTCTTTCTTGTTCGCAATGCTGTAGGGAGCAGGTTGGTTCACTCTTTAAGGCAGCAGGTCAGCGTAGGAGACATTTAACAAGGCTCATACGACTTTGACTAAGGGCCTTGTTACAGGGGAATTCAGGGTGGCTCCTGGAGCTTTTAACACCTGGATTATCCACACATTAACACCTGAGGCTGGTTTTTAAATCCTTGTTAGCCAGCTCAATGTGATGCTGCTCCAGGGCAGGATTATCTCTGATGTGTGCTACACAGTTTGCGTTACATGAAGGTGTAGGCACTCTAGCCACCCCCCTGCCCCCCCGGCCTGGATCAGGCCCACTGCCCCACTTGCCCTCCCCAGCTGCCTAGATCTCCATTCACTGTCCCTCCCCCCATTCCCCCAACCTCTACTTACCTATGGCTGCCCATGCTGTCCATTCCAGAGGAGCAGGCAGGGAAGGGTTAACCCACCTGCCAGGCCATGGCTGGCTCAGCCCAGAGAAGAGCAGCAGCCTGGCAGCGGTGGCAACTGGTGGTGTTACCAGATTTGCCCATCACTTTGGGGTGTGCTCATTTATTAGGGATACATTTCTAGGGTCTTTGTAATTCTATCAATGTGCTGCTAGTGTTACTTGTGTTTCTATATGGAGCTGTATCTCTCCCTTCTGCAAGTCCTCACCCCCCATGGAGCTATCTTTCAGTGGGGCTGGGTCCCCCCAGCCACTGAATCAGTCAAATACATACAAACACATAGGAAACAATGGCTGACACCCTCATACGCCAGGAATTGGTTCATTAAGGTAACAATAAAATGCAGGCAGACACAATACCTCTGAATCCGGCTGGGTGTCCAGCTGACACCCTCACAGGCCATCTGAGCCAAACTGGGTCAACCAGCCTGTACATGCTGATCCCCTTATGCGTCATCCTAATCTTTTGCCCTAACTGTCCAAGTAGTGGTAGCCTCTTGATGATCAAACTCACAGTATTTCTGGCCTTCACAGGGATCTTTGGCTTACGTAAAAGAAGCGTTGTTGCAGAGCAAGTGGGGAAGGAGAAGTAGAGAAGGAAAAATACACCTGGTTACCACCAGTGTGACTATAAAAGTTATTTATCGCTAAGTATATTAAATGTATAATGGTACTAGTAGTAATAGCCATGCAAGGGAAAACAAACAAACGATTACAATATTACCCTGGTTTCACTGAGTATTTGAGGAAACCTAGCTCAAGCTTAACTAATACAATTCAGGTTCAGAAATCTATGCCTAGAGAGAAAAGGAAAAGAGAGAGAGAAAGAGAGATAGTGAGAGCTGGGATCTCACCGTTCCTAGGCACTCGGGTGATTTGTTGACAAGCCAGGTTCTCAGCACGATCCTTGAAGGTTAAACAGATGATGGAAAGAGATGATCTGTTTCTTCCAGCTTCTCAAGAACAACAGCGGATGGTGTCAGAGAGATTTCTCCCTCTTGAAGCACACTGAAAAGAGAGAGAGAAAGAGAGATAGTGAGAGCTGGGATCTCACCGTTCCTAGGCACTCGGGTGATTTGTTGACAAGCCAGGTTCTCAGCACGATCCTTGAAGGTTAAACAGATGATGGAAAGAGATGATCTGTTTCTTCCAGCTTCTCAAGAACAACAGCGGATGGTGTCAGAGAGATTTCTCCCTCTTGAAGCACACTGTTTGTGGCTTTTACAGCTTTTTATACCCTTAGTCCAGCTTCTTCAAAGCATTATTTTAATTGTGTAGATAATTATCTTTTCTATTGACAAGGGGCTACCTGGTTTGGAACATCTCCAGAAACTGATTAACAACCAGGAAAAACATACGGTTTTAAGGAGTAACCAGACACTTAGGAGCCAGCTGGAAATTCTTACGAATAGAAGATATACTGGATGGGATACCACATTGTTTCTTCTCAGATGGTTTAGCTATGCTTGCAGCATCAGGGTTTTGTATTTTTACCTGTTGTGAAGAAGCCTCAGTTTAGCATGACTTCCAGATCTTACTTAAAGGGATTGATTACTAGGAGTGTTCATAACCTTTCTCGGGAGGACTTCCACCAGTCATCCTGGGAAAAGTATGACAGCATTTGTGGTCAGGGCTCCAATGGGCTGGACATTGTGATGAACCCTTAACCATTGTTCAAATGTTGCCCATACCCTCTCTGACTCGGTTTCTTGCCTCAGCATTCCCTAACCCGGCAACCGAGTTCTGGTCAATCAAGTTTAAATAGGCCTCCCATAGTAGGACTGGGGAATGTATGGCCAGAGATGCCTATTAAACTTTTCTTCTGCTTAATTCTGGTTAGGTGAAGTGTGTGTGTGTGTGTGTGTGTGTGAATAGAAAAAAATCCATTGTAAGTCCAGCAAGCCGGGTGCCAGGCCTCCCTCAGGGACACAATGCTGACAGGTAACAGTGGGCAAGTAGGTTAACCCTTCCCTGATTGCTCCCCTGGAATAGACAGCCCAGGCAGCCACACGTAAGTGGTGGGGGGGCAGGGGGGAGCCCCTGGAGATGGGGGTGGGGAACCAGGGGAGCCCTGGGGGGGAAGGGGCAATTCTCACCTTTCAGTCCTCCAGGTCCCTCTTGGCCTGAACATGTGACCACTCCAAACTCAGGCTACCCCTAACACCCATCAACGCTTGTGTGGCTCGCAGCGTAATGTGTAGCAAGGCCTGAAGAGTCCCAAGTTGGGTCAGTCTAGAATTTCAGACCATATTGACCAAACCAGTCAGTAGGGCTTCTGCCCCTTTCTTTCTTGTCCAGCATGCTTTTGCTTTGTTTTGCGGTTGGGCTCCATACGGCACCACAAGCTCACATCCTAAAAAAACAGGCCTGACACCTGTCCTCTTCAGCATCTGCTGAAGTCTGAAGACATTATCCTGAAAAATGTATTTTTTCTCCTACAATTTAGGTGGCTCCAGGTGAAGCCCAGGCTTGCTGTATTACCCCACTAGTTTTCAAGTCTGCTACCTTATATATATATTTTGTTTCCCTAAGTGTCTGATAGCAGCAAAGTAGTGAAATAACTGTATGTCTTTTTAAACCGTGTATTGTCTAGGTGATCCTGAGTGGATCTAAACAGCTCTTGTTAACATAAAATAAAGTCACGTCTGAACAAGAAGTAGAGAATGTAATCAAAAGTAATGGGGGTACAACAGAGAGAGATGAGATGAAACCAGTGAAAGGAAAACTGAAGGTGAGTATCAAGAAAATCACTCCAAGCACAAGGAATGGAAGGGTTTCAAGTCCCCTCATCATTGACATAGTTTGTTTTAAAGTCTAAATCCAGTGAGCCCAAACTGGACCCACTCGGTATCTGTGTGAAGAAATGAGGAGCCAAACAGGAGAATAAAGATTTGTGGAAAGAAAGGAGGTTTACTCTCTCAGCCAAGCCTGGTGTCCTGCACACTGTAAACCTTGGCCTAGGGTAGTAGGAGATTTTGTTTCATTATCAAACCTTTACACCGTCTCCCTTTCTAGAGGAAGGACATTTATGAAGAGCCCAAGGGAAGCCTGGGGAGTTCTGATTCAGATGAGAGCTATGACCAGACTGAAGGAGATGTCTATGCCCAGTTATACATTTCAGTGAATTTTCTGAATGCTGTATTGTATTTCAACCTCCGTTTTTAAATGGAGCCCTTGGTATGCCTTTGACCATCTGTTTTGTAGAAGAAATGTGATGAAGAAGCTATAATAAAGCAATCTACCAACACTGAATGACTCTACCCTACTGGAACAATGGGTTTGATATCATCAGAGCCTTTGACTGTATACCTCCTTAGTCAGAAGACAGCAAAAGGTGAGAAGCTGGAACATGGAAATATTGCAGCTGAGGTAAATGGGCAGGAAAGGGGTCTTTGCACTGCTGGAAGCAGAGCAAACCTGGTCAACAAAATGAAAGGAGTTCTTGGGCTGTGGACTTGGACCCAATGAAGGGCTAACAGGTGCAATGAACTTGGACTGAAAGGATTGCATTAAGGATTTTGTTGGCCTCAAATCTGTGACATGAGGCTTGTGTATATGGGACTGGGGATAAGAAATTACTCCTGCTTCTTGCTTTGGTGCCATGTGTCACTAGAAACCAGAGGTCCCCATCGCAAAGGGGATACTTGGCAGGAAACATGATATAAAATACTTCATGGGTAGGAAGCGGTGGTATTCTTAGTGTCTATGTACTCTGACAGGGTCATCCCACTGCTCCAGAAGGATGTGAGATCTGGGGTCCTCATCTAGAAATGCTCTTGAGTAACCCAGGACTATGAACAGGGATTAATCACTGTCTGCATCCAGGGGATTTAGAAGGATGTGGGATTCAGTGACGGATCTCATTCCTATATTTCCCAGCATATAAAATGCATTGCCCAAAATAAGATCGAATTCTGGGGGGGGGGGATAACACAAATTTGATTGTTTTGTTCCACTTTTATTCTAGTGATTCTCATAATTTTTTGTTATGTAGCTTCACTGCCTAGGACCTGCAATCATTTTTGACATTTTGGGGGGAAGAAAAAACATATCCTATATGCTAGAAAATATCTTAGGCCAGAAGAGAGAAGCTGTACAGCGCTAGAGGAAACTGGATGCATGTTGAGAGTTATTTATATGTTCTTGCCTTGACTTCTTTTGGCCACTTCAGGACTCTTGGAAGATGGGGAGCTGAAGGTCATACTTGCTGTCACCTCTACCCTCATACACCGATTTTCTACTCTGGCCCTGTTTCCACTGGCTTCCTCAGTGAGAGTGAATCAAAGCCAGGAGCTGGCAGACCTGAGGATAAAAGCAGAACATTTCCCTTGATATCTGTTCCCATCTGTTTGGAACTGGGATTGCAAACAGCATTTGGAACATGCACCTTGGGCAAGGAAATGAAAATGTCTGAACAGTAAATCCCTGAGAACAGATCTTGTTTCTTGTGGCTGTTATGAAGCTCTCTGTTTTTTCAGTGACACAGGGAGGATAAATAAGTGATCTTCATGGGTGAGATGCAGCCCAACAAATTTCACCATGGCTAAGCAATGGCAGCAAGATAAAGAAATTAGAGATGTGCCATAAAGGAGTTGCTTTAATGGTTTTGAAAGAACTTTTGGGGACCATAATAAAGCCTTAAGTTCTAGATTTTGTTACCAGGTCTTTAAAAAATGAACACACACACACACACACACACACACACACACACACACACACACACACACTGAAATAGTGCCTTTTCTCTTCTGTCCAATAATTTCCACATCAAATCATTTAATACTTTCCTGCATAGTGGTGCAGAAAGGAGAAGTTCTCAGCAGAATTACGAGCATCATCAGAGAATTTAAGAAGTCGTTGAGAGGAGTTGCTAGATGCCAGAGTTTGGCAGTTTCATTTCTTCTTCTTCTCATGTCTCTACACCGATGTGACGGTTTTGTTACACATGCTTGTGCTCATTTATTGTACTTTGCGAGATCTTTCATTGTACATGTGCCTTCAAGCAGCAGACATTATAGCAGGTGGTGCATAGTCTGAGGCTCTGTGCCACAGTCACAGGTGGTTGAACCAATGGTGTAGCCCCACTTCTTAATTAGTTCCTTGGAGTATCAAGCTCTGGTATACATGTTTTTTCTACATACCTCGAGGTTCCAGCACAGCTTGTGAATGCTGTGATGCTGAGGCAGATGGAGTGTCCCACTGGAGCATGGGGGTGCCCCCTGCATGCTTGGCGGCAAACACAGAAATGGACCAGAAGTACTTCCGGTCCACTTCCGGGCCCACCACTGAGCGTGCAGAGGGCCCCCCCGACCCCCTCAGCGATCGGATGCAGGGGGACCCCGGGTGCCCCCCCACGTCCAGGAGGCACCAGTCACTGAACCAGAGGGGTGAGAGGGGACCCCCCACCTTGCACACTCCTGGTGGACCCCGAAGTGGACTGACAGTGCTTCTGGTCCACTTCTGGGTCTGCTGCTGAGCACACTGGGCGTGCCCCCGTGCTCCTGCGGGATGCTTCGTCTGCCCCAGCATCTTAGTGTTCATGAGCCATCTGCTACCTAGAGGTATGTACAAACAATGTTTAAAGCTGTGTCTATGTCCAAATCATCAATGTTTAAAGCTGTCTATGTCCAAATCATCGAATCTTTCCGACTCTCTCTGAATTGATTTGGAGGGTTCCAATGTGATTTAAAGAGATTAAAGGATGTCCTGATTCACTTTGGATTTGGAGATTTGGCCACCTAATCAGGCCGAGTCTCCACCGAATCATATCAGTGACCGAAGCTTCACAAAGCCCTAGTCACCACTTGTGCTGTGGTTCATCAGCCCCTGGTGGTAAGGACTCGGCTACTGGAATGTCCATTTTTTCACTGTCAGGTATTTTCTTCAGCTTCTCCTTCCACATCTGTAGTCATGTCTTCTTGGGTGGGGTATCAAGAGGTTGGGTCCTGGTGAGGAACCGCCATGTGACTTAAGACATTTACGTGGCTGTGGGATGGTCATACAGCAGGTGTTTCATATCTTCAGTTTATCTCAATCACTCTGTGCTGTTGGCCACTGCTCTTCTGATGTTAGGAAGAGCGATGCCAGCCAGCAGGTCCACGCTGTTCAGGGTGGTAGGCTTCAGGTATCCTGTGGTACATTGGCAGCTATCATTCAGTATGGGGTCAGGGCACTTAGCATGTATGGTTCTCTCCCATACAGGAAACGCATGCTTGGCAGAGGAGAAGTAAGGGCTAGAGCAGTGGTTTGGATGGGTGAAGGGCTAGCTCCCCATTTTGAGTTGGCGAGTTTATATAGGAGGTTGTTACGAGTGCTCACCTTTGCTTTGTCTTCATGATGTGTTCTTTGTATGAGAGGACTTGATCAAGGGTAAGTCCAAGGTAAACTGGATTTGAACAGTGGGATAGTGGGGTCCTGGACCATGTAATATTGAGTGGGCGCTTGGCTTTATGGTATTTCAGATGAAAGGCATGTTTTTGCTGGGTTGGCACACAATTGGTTTTCAATGTAATATAAGGTTAGGCCAATTAGTACCTTGCTTAGGGTTTTTTCAACATGGTCAAAGCCAAGTTTTTGGGGTGTTATGCACAGGTTATCTGCATAGATGAAATGTTTTGTTTCCAGATCGATTGGTTGGTCATTCATGTACATGTTCTGTTACAGTGGTGCAAGCATGCTTCCTTGGGCCATTAATGTGTCACCTCCATCTGCTTCATTTTCCATCCAGTTTGACAAAAATCTGTCTGTCTGTTTTCAAGTAGGGTTTTATAGTAGGTGGAGTCGGAAGGGACCTGAGCAGATCATCAAGTCCGACCACCTGCCATGGCAAGAAAGAGTACTTGGGTCAAACGACCCCGGCTAGACGATTATCTAGCCTCCTTTTGAAGACCCCCAGGGTAGGAGCCGGCACCACTTCCCTTGGAAGTTGGTTCCTAATCCTAGCTGCCCTGACTGTGAAGTAGTGCCTCCTGATATTTAGCCTGAATCTACTCTCAGTCAACTTATGGCTGTTTATTCCTCGTTACTCCTGGTAGTGCTTGGGGGAACAGGGACTCTCCCATAGCCTGCTGGTCCCCCTTGGCCAGCTTGTAGATGGCCAACAGATCCCCTCTCAGCCTTCTCTTGTGGAGGCTAAACAGGTTCAGGCCTTGTAGCCTCTCCTTGTAGGGCTTGCCCTGCTACCCCCTGATCATGCGGGTGGGCCTCCTCTGGACCCCCTCGATGCTGGCCACATCCCTCCTGAAGTGCGGTGCCCAGAACTGGAGGCAGTACTCCAACTGTGGCCTGACCAGTGTCGCATAGAGGGGGAGGATCACCTCCTTGGACCTGCTCGGATTGCATCTGTGGATGCACGACAAGGTGTGGTTAGCCTTCCTGACCACGTCCCCACATTGGCAGCCCATGTTCATTTTGGAATTGATAATGACACCAAGATCCTTTTCTGCCTCTGCGGATAACAAGGGAGTTCCCCAGCCTGTAGGTCTGATGCTGGTTCTTCCTCCCCAGGTGCACTACCTTGCACTTGTCAGTATTGAATCCCATCCTGTTCTCATCCGCCCACTCCTGTAACCTGTCTAGATCTAGTTGCAGCCTGTTCCTCTCCTCTAGCGTGCCCACTTCTCCCCACATCTTAGTGTCGTCTGCGAATTTGAACAGGGTGCTTTTCACCCCCTCATCCAAGTCGCTGATGAAGATGTTGAACACTGCGGGCCCGAGGCCTGAGTCCTGGGGGACCCCACTATCCACATCCCTCCAGGTCAAAAAAGACCCATCCACCACCACTCTCTGGGTGTGGCCCTCCAGCCAATTTGCAACCCATCTGACTGTGTAGGCATCGACACCAGACTTGCCTAATTTCTTAATGAGAATGGGGTGAGAGATGGTGTCGGAGGCCATCGCGACACCTGCGTCCAAGGATTTTGTGACCTGGTCGTAGAAGGCCACTTGGTTGGTCTGACAGGACCTGCCTCAAATGAATACATGTTGGTTGCCCCTAAGCATGATCTCTCCTGCTTGCCCCTTGCAGATGTGCTCCTGGATAATTTTCTCAAAGAGCTTCCCCAGGCCTGAGGTAAGACTAACGGGCCTCTACTTTCCTGGGTCCTCCTTCCTCCCTTTCTTGAAAATGGGAACCACATTGTGGTTCCACAATGGGGACCACAAACGGGGATCATATAACCTCTGTAAGGAATAGATCTTTTGTCTTTCCAGGGTCTTGTGAAGGAGTTGTCGGTGCTTACCTGTATTGTATTGTATTGTAGGTGGCTGTTAGGTTGACGAACACAGCTCCAGTGATTTGTCCGCTGAGTAGTTCCATGCAGAAATGTTGCTCTTGAGGAAGCATAATAGTTTGGGAAAGAATTACATTAAGGCCTGATGTGCAAAATGTATATCTGGATTCCAAACCATTTGGTATTGAGTATCATTTTTTCCTACTTAAGCTGTTTGCTTTAAAAGATTTCCTGCTGAAAAATGGGTTCTGTCATAAACAAGATTTTTTGCTGGATGAATGATGCCATTTTTGATTTAAAAAAAAAAATCAGTGGGGAGGATTGAAATGAAAATAAAAATTTCATTTGGTTTCATTTCAGCTGTCAAAAAGCAAAGCAATGCAAAGGGGGTTTTATCAGAATCGAAATGAATTTTCGTTTAGTTCAGTGAAAAAATAAAAATAAAATCTAATAAGAAATTTCTGTTAGAGGAGAGTTTTATTTGATCAAGGGAGGGATGATTTTGCAACTACTGTGCTGTAAAGCTCAGGAACACTAAATAATTAGTGAGGTATATGCACATTATCTGTGTATAACTAATTGATGAGATTTCTTTCTCATGGTAAAGATAGAAGATATCAGCAAAATTTGGCTTGGGTTTGGCTCACCCCTAGAATCTGGGGTAAAGGCTCTCAGTTTTTTCATCCTGAAAATTGAACTGACAAGTGCTTAAGTCTTTTAACTCTGATGACAATCATAGAATTAGAGAAAATTAGGGCTGGAAGGGACGTCAGCAGGTTATCTTGTCCAAGCACCCATTCAAACCAGGAGCATCCTCAAATACCTGGCTTCTTTACTTTTCATTCCATCCAGGAAGAGCACACACCAACTGCTGAAACTTCCTTAGCCTTACGAAGGGTTTTTGAACTCGAAAGCTTGCTTAATAACTATTATCCAACTATTTGGGTTGGTCTAATAAAAGATATCAAATTCATCCAAGGAACCTTGTCTGTCTATCATCCCAGACAAGGCTTTTTCTAGGGAGACATGGAACCATTGATTACTACCCTCTGAGCCCAATTGCTCAAATAGTAAATACTGAGACAAGACCAAAGTTGATTTAGGGGCAAACAATGGCCATTGGTGCTTGTATTTTGGCTCTGTTCTCTAGAATTGGTGCCTGCTTCTAAACCAGGTAGAAAGGTGAACTGGAGAGGGTGCTGTGTTCCCAAGCAGAAGACCCATGTTCAATTCCTTTTTCAGCTATCGGTTTCCTTTTTGACCTAGGACAGCTGACTTTGGTCTTATTATCCCCTGCAACGGTGCTCTCAGATGTGAGGCACTGTAGCTGGGGATGGAGTCATTGCTTTGTCATTCCCTAGAGCTACTTAGCCACGTCTGCATAGCTCCTAGAGTGGGCTACTCTGCTTCTCATTTAGGACAACATGCAGCCTGCTTGAGGGGGCAATAGCTGGGGATGGTATGTTTACCATGTAGACATGGCTTGTATACACCCTGTTTCTCATCTGTAAAGTGAGAAGTTTGCAGTGGTGCTATAAGAATGAATAAACGACTGATTGTGAGGTTCCCAGGACTTCAGTGACGAGGGCTACGTAATGGCCTAGAGAAATTGAAGCAACACGTCCTGGGACTAATAACCTGTAAGCAGCAGTCTGTTGTGGAGGCCTGGAAGTTGACAGACACACTACATGTTCTTGCAGCCAGATTGTGCCATCTGTTTGTTCAGGATACTGTAAACAAATGCCTTCTCGCTGCGATGTTGTCTCTGTATTGACGCCAGTTGCTTCCAAGTGTATGCTAATACTATTATGCTGAAAGCCTAATGACTGTGAGCATGCATCAGACCTGCGTACTGATACCAGATGTCCACGGCAGTTTGTCAATACCACTTATTGTTAGCAGGTGAATACTTCTGTTTTGATGGATACTAAAAGAATTCATCCTTAGCAAGTATCGAACAATGGACAAATAACATGATAGCATTTCTTTGTTCTCAAGGTCTACTATATGCTTAAGCCTTGAGGCGAGACCATATAATAGATTAGTTGAACTCTCTATGGGTCAGATTATCAAAGAAATGTAGTGCCTCCACCCATCACTTTCCAAGAGACACTTACTCATAGAGCATTCAGACTGGCTCCTAAAGGCATTTCCTTCATCCTTTAGGAGTGTAGGTTGTAGCCGTGTCGGTCTAAGGGCATAAGGAGACAAGGTTCTTTGGGTAAATCTGATATCTTTTATTTCACCAACTCAAATCTTTTCAACTATTAGAGTTGGTCTAATAAAAGATATGGGGTTTACCCAAAGAGCTGCATCTGTCTTTACTTCATCCTGACATTTTCTTCAAATCTTATGTGTGCTTACACTTTCCTTTCTAAATCACACGTTATCTGTGGGCCCACTTCAAGAGTCCCGTCTCTCACTTGTACTTAGAAAAGTAATGAGATGTGAACGAAAGAGTCCTCGGTGCCAGTTGTCACACCTAAGGAGACAGGCTTGTTAAGGACCTATTGATTTTTTTTTCCTCCATTCATTTCCTGTATTTACATAGAAAGTATTGACACCTGTGGATAAGCTTCTCAAGAGGCTTCTGGCTGTTAAGTCTTTGCTTTGTTGTGACTTAAGGTAAAACTTGATGGAATGGAAAAAAGAAACTAGAGCTTAAAAATAAATCTGTCTGATACCAAAACTCTCTGAGGAAGGAGTGTCTCCAATTAAATAGTATAAGAAGAACTTAATTAAAGTTACTGACATAGTCTTTTAAGATATATTAATATATTTCATTGGCATCCTGATTTTTCATGTGGGTTTTTATTTTTTACATGTGTTAATATAAGTTTCAGACTGTGTTACCATATAAGAATGTGAAGGGAATTAATCATAGGATCATAGAAAATGAGGGCTGAAAGGGACCTCAGGAGGTCACATCTAGCCCAGCCCCTGCTCAAAGCAGGACCAGCCCCAACTACATCATCCCGGGCAAGGCTTTGTCTATCCGGGTCTTAAAAACCCACCAAGGATGGAGATTACACCACCTCTGTGGGTAACCCATTCCAGTGCTTTACTACCCTCCCCGTGAGAGAGTTTTTCCTAATATCTAACGTGTGTTGGTGCCTGCTGTACCTATACTTGGGGTGCTTGGTAACTAAAGAGCAAGTGACAGAGATCAGGGGAAAAGGCAGTAGGGATGCGGCAATAGCAAAGAAACAGGTGTTTGCAGGCAGAGGGGAGCTCAGGATGGTTGGAGCCACAGGAGCATGGGACAGATGTTGGAGGAGAGGGAGAAATGAGACAGAAATTAGAGGGGCGAGAACCAGAGATTGGTGCAGGGCTGGAACCGTAGTAAGGCAAAACCCAACTCAGGGTCCCAAATACCAGTTTTATTAAACGAACACTGTACGGTAAAAGCTTGCTTCCTGCACACACACATACGAGCACTCACACACTCGCACAATGGTAGCAGGAGAAAGAGACTCGGCGGAAGGGTTGGAGTCCAGGTAGGGAAATAGAGTCCAAGTCCTTGATTGAAGAGAGGATATGGGCAATAGCTACCTATCCAGGCTGGGAGGGGGTCCTCGATGGCCAGTCGGGGGTCTTTCTCCAGCAGGTGTTGTCCAGATGGGGGTCGCTGGTGGGGCCTCTGGTTTGATAGGCAGCGTGACGTGGAGCAGGTGTGGTCCAGGTGAAGATGGCATCCCAAGGAGTCAGCTTTCACTACCCCTTTTTATGGAGCAGATTACCTCTGATCTCCTCTGGCGAGGGCCTGCCCAGGCAAGGTCAGCCCTGCTCCAGAGGGCTCTAGATGTTCATACTGAGCATGTGCACCTTGGCACAATGGTGGGTTGCTTCGTCTTTTGTGTCTTGAATGCGGAGGGTGGTTTCAATGGCTGGGTTGTTCGTCCAGGTATTGGTTTTGATGGTGGGGTGATTTAATAGGGGGTCCTGCTATCATTGTGTTGCACTCATCCATTTACTCTTTTGCTTCAGGCATTCAAGGAAAACCATTTTACATCAGAGAGGTCACAGACTTAAATGTGAATCATAACTGCAGCATACTTACACAACAGGGCATGGGGACAAGATGGGAACAAGATAGGAACTCATCACTCATGCCAACCCACAGGCCTAAATCTTACAATGTTAATATGAAACAATAAAAATCAATGGACAAATGATAGGAATACAATATAATACAATATAAAACAATAAAAATCAATACAAATGTAACAGAACACTATTTACAATATAAAAAGGGCTATTACAATAATAGCATACAAGAACTTAGCTTACCTAGTACTACTTGTAATCACTTATAAGAGATAGAGAGGGCAAAGAGAAAGTCAGAAATGGTTGGGGAAGGGGAGTGAATGTATTTTTAAATTTTAAAAAAAGAAAAACTAGGGGGTTTGCTACATATTCATCTATCTTAGTCATGCACCTGGTCAAATAAAAGATATCACGCACAAAAATTCTTGCCTCAAGGGAATTAAGGATGTTCCCAGTAACCCTGTTCAGGCCACGTGCCCTTAAGGTTTTGGCATTCGAAGATTAGAAGATGATGTCGTATTTGTTGCTCCTCACCGAGTAGATTGAAAGGGATAGACGGGGCTTGTGTTCAGCCTCTCAAATAGTTTAGGGAAATAATAACTTGAGAGAGCCAATGCACTTCCCTCCTGGAGGCCAGTGTAAGCAGGGAGGGATTAATCTTTCAGGCCAAATTTGGAGTGATTAATGAATCTAAGTACCTAAGCATTTTTTGCTGGTGCTGACCAGGGTTTAATAGGATCCCTTTTTGTGACTTAGGCACTGAGGTTCTCCTCAGTGCCCTTCACGTAGGTTAGCATCTGTCTCTAATTATTTACAGAAACATAGACATTTATGTTCTCTTGCTCTTGGAGCACTCTTGTAACAGTAAGAGAGGTTGTATGACCATCCCCAGTAGTAAACAGGACAGTTTTATATTTCTTTTCAAATGTCTTCTTATAATTAACAGTCCAGAATTCCCCCACTTCCCTGGTGTTTTTTTGTGGCATATCTATTTTCAGAGATATACAACAAGCAAGAATTTTTGTCGGTGATATCTTTTATTGGACCAACTGCAAACCTGGGATAGACTTGGATGAGTTTTCAGATATAATGCATCATTCTTCAGGTCTGAGGTGGGGAGAAAAAAAAGTAGGCACAGTGAAAGATTTAAAAAACTTTCGGAGTTGCAGAGGCAATAAACAGGGGAAAAGGCTTCTTTCAAAGGATGATAGACAAATCCTAATGAGAAAAATAAAAAGAGCACAAACTCTTGCAAATCAAATATAAAACCTTAATATGACAAGCTAAGAAACAGAATTTTGACCTTTAATGTCTCTAGCAAAGTTTCTCCTCAAATCCTAAGTACATTAGAAGCTGAAGACCTGTCAGGTAGTCAGTTTGGCCTTTGGGTAGTCAGGGTATAAAAGGGGCACTGAAGGATGACAGGGTCATTGCCAAGAGACTAAATGCATTCTTTGCACATGTCTTCACGGTGTAAGATTTTAGGGAGATTTCCTCACCAGATCCACTCCTCTCCAGGGACAGTCAGTGGAAATGCCCCAAGCTGAGGTTTTAGTAGATGAGATTGAAGAGGTAATTGATAAACTTAATTGATAAACTAAACGGTAGCCATATTGATTCCTCCCTAGGAAGTCGTGTTCACCCATAGGCTGAACAATTCAGTGTAGGGAAGTGTAAAGTGATGCACATGGGCAAAAATAACCCAAACTGTACCTATACTATGATGGTCTCTACATTAGCTGTTACCATACAGGAAAGGGATCGTTGCGAGCAGTTTGCTAAGCCAGCACCTCGGTGCTCAGTGGCTGCCAAAAATGCAAAGAATATGTTAGGAATTATTAAGAAGGGGATTTTAAACAAAACCAAAAGTATTATTATGCCCCTTTATAAACCCATGGTGCATTCACACCTTGAGTCCTGTGCACAGTTTTGGTCCCCACACCTCAAAAAGGGTGTAAAAGAACTAGAGAAGGTTCAGAGAAGGGCAACAAGGCCAATTAGTGATATGCAGGGGCTTCCATATAAAGAGACCGGGTCTATTAAGTTTAGAAAAGAGATGCTTGTGGGGTACAGGATAAAGATTTACAAAATACTAACTGGTGAAGAAAAAGTAAATACAGATTTATTACTTACTGTCTCTCACCTGACAAGAGCTAGGGATCACACAGTGAAACTAGTTAAGTTTAGAACTAATAAAAGGCAGGATTTTTTTTTTTTTTCACATAGCAAGTAATTAAAGCGTGCAACTCATTCCCACAAGACGTTGTGGAAGCTGACAGTGTAGCCAGATTCAAAAAGGGATTGCACACATTTTTGGGGGAAAGGTTGATCCATAGCTATTGAGCATCAGTTAGGGGTACAGCCCCTGATTCTGGAGGCTACAACCCTAAATTCTGGAGGCTAAAAGTGAGAGAGGAACAGTGGAAAAAAACATTGTTTGTTCTCCCTTTCAGCATCCCCTCTCTAAGACCACCATGAGACACGGGATATTGGTCAAGATGGACCCGTGGTCTGACCCAGTCAATGGCAGTTATGTGCTTAAATGTTTGCAAGTGCTTCAGGGCTATAGAGAAGAGAGAAACTCCCAGGGGTGGCAGACAAGTAAATGACAGAAGAAAAGTTTGATTGATTAGTGGAAAATCAAGAGGGAAAGCAGGCAATTATCATTTGGAGGGCGAAGAGAGATTATCTGGAGTCAAGTAGATTGTAGTATGCTATGAAGTCAATAGTGTTTAGTCCTTGGTTCTTAGTGTTAAGCTAGCTCATGAACTTTTATTTGCAGGCTTGCCTTTTGAAGATTTATTTTTTTTTGTAAATTTCCATGGGGTATGATGCAACATGATGATTGTTAGGTCAGAAAGTCATGTTTGTTCGGAGAACCCGATTCTCCTACACGTGTCTCTGTGTTTCTGTCTTTAATTTTTTTCCTGTGATCATTCTGGTGTGCCGTTTTAGCCTGGATTCACCCATATAGTCATGAAGGCATTTGATGTACTATATTGGGGTGGGAAAAATGCAGCCCATGGGCCAGATGTGGCCCGCCAGGCCATTCTATCTGGCCCCAGGGCCCCTAAAAATTTAGAAAATTAATATTTATCTGCCCCTGGCTGCCTGTCATGCGGCCCTTGATGGCTTGCCAAAGCTCAGTAAGCGGCCCTTCACCCGAAATAATTGCCGGCTATATGAAGTGTATCACATTTTTGGTATGGGTGTGTGTAGGATCCATGGATTCTGATTGGTTCATGTAGAGAACATTGATTGTGGTAGCTGTGATGTGCTTTTCCTCAGATCTGAAGAAGGATGTATTACATTCAAAGCTCATTTAATCTGTCCTAACCATGCAGTTAGTCCAATAAAAGATATCGCCCACAACCTTCCTTGCCCCTCACTTATTTCCTGGATCCTAATGGCTACATCACTACAGCATGACTTATTTCCGGATATACACATTTCAGTTGAGGGGGTAAAATATTTAAAACTATTTACCGCATAACTGGCACCTTTTTGGATCTAAAACAGTTGTTTCAGCAGAGAAGCAGAAGATCTCATTCATCCATGAGCAAGATGCTTTGAGCTTCCAGCTGGCTGAACCATTCAGATCTAATGTAGCGCACTGAAATAAAAAAGTATGTCCATAGCTTCCTAATGAATGAATGAGGAGACAGACTTTTACTATCATAGTCTTAATCCCTAGCTTGGTACACTTTGTACCAATACTTGAGTTTTCAAAATGTTGTGCTTATATTTTTAGTAGTAGTAGATAGTAGGATGCTTGATATAGTAATTAGAAATGTGGTTGAGACTGAAGGATGAAGCCTATATTTCAAAAAAAGATGTTCACATTTCCTCTGGCATACTGCAAAACTTGTTTATACTATCTTAGGGTCAGGAAAAGCGGTTTATTCAAGATGCTTTTGTGTTTAAAAGGATGATTTGATCAGTGTGGAAAATGCAGTCATTAAAGGATAGAACTGAATGTGAAAACCTGCAAGCTTTTCAGTAAGTCTCTTAGGAAAGAACTGAATAAAAAAAGATAAGTCCTTGATTTAGCTATTGTGTTTTCAAGACAATACCCTAGAAAACTGAAAGGACCAAATCTTCAGCTGGCTCTGTTGACTTCACTGGAGCAACATATAGTTACCTAGTTCAGCGCATAGCATTAGTAACACAACGTTTTCCATTGTGAATAGAAATAGAAGATTTTTCCTCAGTACAGAGAGTTCTGAGTAAGTAACAAGTGTCATTTTTTAATGTTTTTTTTCCCCTATTTCATTACCTTGATTAAACACTTACAATGTTTTTACGACCTTTACTAAGAATTGACCATGTTTCACTATCCTCCTTTGTCACAGTAACAATGTGTATATGGGATTATGTGTTCTGTGATAAAATTTCAGGGGAAATTTAAACAATGTAGTAAGGGCAGTCTTCAGCATATGCTTGTCATGTTCTGGGTTGAATTGTCTACTTTTTATGTTCTGAGAAAAGTTTGCAAAGTTCTGTTGGATAAAAATGGATTTTCTTTTCACTCTTTTGTGAAAGCATTGGAGAAAATTAAGTCTAGCTATCCGTCCCTTTCCATAGGACATTATTGTGTGTCTCCAAATGGAAATGCTGTCAGACTATAAAAGAAGGAAATAATGTAAGATAATGAAGTCAAATATTCATTTAAGGTCACTCTTGCATGGAATAACTAACACCTCTCTGGTGTCATCATGCTGGATATGGCTGGCAAATTATAATCAAAGAGAGAGTTACCAAGAGCACAGAGCTAGCTATTTAAACTCACTTTGATGCAGCTAAATGTGGGGAGGCTTGCAAGAGTTGCCCAACATTACTAGATATAAACACATTCACTGCATTGTTAATCCCACTAATTCAATACAAAGCATGCAAGTCTCCAGGAGATTTATGCAAAAGAACAGCTGAAGTGTGTGATTAATGTTGGCAATGGAAAGAGATGTTGCAGTCTATTGAGTAAGGTTAATCTAGTCAAGGTTCTAGGGAAATATTTCTCCTTTGATGTGATGAAGCTTAAAATACCAATATAGAGAGTACTATAATACATCTATATATATGCCTTTTTTTTAACGATAATGTATAGGATATTGAACAGAAACCCAAATTAGTTGCTAACTTTTGCCTTGTATTTTACAATTTTAGATTTGCTGTAGGCTAAGCTTCCATTATTGCTGTAATTATATTATAATTACGGTTTTCTGTATTATGCCCCATATTCACATAATGTATCTTTTCATGTACAGAGTGGGTTGTGGATGGTGACACCATGCTTGCTCACTTGCAGAGAGAAATTTGGGGGTCGTCCATAGGAATACAGTGTTTTTGGATAAAAGGGATATTTTGCTCCATTTCCAGATGTTCTTTCCAGTCAACACTGCTGTAACTCCATTCAGTGGCACCATGCTCACTTTGTGAAGTGCCAGATCACCTTCACTTTTGTAGCCAGGTCAGTGGTACCCGGTTATCTTCTCTTGTGATCAGGCATCCTGGTTTTCTCTGATTAAAAAAAAAAAAAAAACGCCAATTTTTTTTTTAAAAAAAGGAACCCCAAATCCATCTTTTTGTGATTAAAATGAAACGCCGCTATCTATCTATCTATCTATCTATCTATCTATCTATCTAGATTGATCTTTACATTAGTGGTGTTTCATTGAAATCATGGCAAAATGTAGATTCCAGGTGACCTTTTTTTAACCAAAAATTGGGGAATTTTTAAATCGGAGAAAACCAGGATCCCTGCTTAGGATGACTACACATTGTCATCTACATGGGGTGGCAGCATTTGAGTCAAGCTGTCCTGGTCTTCCTTGTGCATAGTGGTGCTGTTTAGTTGGTTATGGGCAGAACTTGATACGTGTTTGTTGTTGTATCCCAATAATAATTGGTTTTGCTATTACTAATATTACCAGAAATTATAATATTCTATAATCCCATCACTCAAAAAACTCTACAGTTTAAGTTAGTATTAAGTCTGGATGTAGTTATTCCTATAACTGAAATGCAGTTCTGTGTGGGGTGGACTATCACATTTATCTGGGTGTATAATGAAAATACACAGACTTTTACTATAGGATTAAAGAAAAAAAATACTATATCCATTTAAGACTGTTAAGAGAGTGAAAGGAGACGGCAGGTTGGGCAAGACACTGGAGTGAGCAAGGCTGTCTTAACAGCTTCCCTTCTTCCCTTTTCATCATAGTGCCTTCTTCCTGGCTGGCTCTTATTCTTGGAATAGTTTCCCCACGAGGGTGCAAAGTGATACCTTTCCCCTACTCAAATTGCTTTTTTAAACTACGCTTCATATGAGAAGCATTTCAGTAGCAATCCACCAAAAAGAAAGCAATTATGAGAAATGGATAAATGTACTAGTATAATTTGATCAGCTGTGCATTTTCGGGGCCCGTATTGAAGCATCTGCTTAATATAGTGCCTTCTGCTGCTCCTGCCGTCTGTGGCAAAATTCCCTTTTAACCAAAGGGGCTTGTGAAGTCCTGTGGGAGTTACTCCATTGACTTCATTGGCCTTTGCATCTGTGCCCTGGCTTTGAACGCTTGGCTAGTGGGGAAAGAACAAAACAATGGTACTTGCACAGGGATTCCCTCAGGAGTTGATAAACCATCTTTCATGAGATTTAGCTTTGTCTGTTCCTGGAAGGTACATGTCTCTGATCTACTACTAGCATCCAATACATCTAGATGATTACAATTCCACATAATTTGGTAGATATGCAGACTTTTCAACATTTGTTTTTGACTCAACATTCGAAAAAGTCAAATTTTCAAATACTTTCCTTGTGGAATAAAAATGCTTGGTGTGGGGTGGGGGGAGGGAGGGAACTTATTTGTAAGTGCCAGATTCCTGGTGTGGGAATTTTCTTTGGTGTGGGGTGGGGGGAGGGAGGGAACTCATTCGTAAGTGCCAGATTCCTGGTGTGGGAATTTTCAATCTAAATGAGGCATTTCAAGACCCCTGACATCAAAATGCTTTCTTTTATCTTATTTAAAGCTTCATCTGTAGTCAGGTCAATATTAAACTATTGATTCTTTTGTCATATGGGAACTATAGGTCTCACCTCCATGTGAATTAAAACTTTCACAATGCAATTGGGATTAAACTGACAGAGTTATGGGACTCTTGAGTTATGTCGGTCATGAGTCATGTTGAGGTATAATCCAGGCAAGGAGTGTTATAACCATATTCCCCACCTAAAGCAGTGGATTTATAAGGAATGAGGTCAATTCAATACAATTAAACAAAACAATTCAAGTAGAACTAACGCCAAACAAAACATATTACTTTAGGTTGTTCCTGATGGCCGTTCTGACATTTTTTGGGCGGAATTAAAATTTCCCTGGAAAATAATTTAACTTTTATTTAAAAATAAATAAATAAAGCCTCGATATTTCTATTGGAAAAGCATTGTGTTGGAGAATCCTCAAACAGCTGTACTAAACCAAGTCTAATATTATATTTTTATCATAACGATAATAGATAATGGACTAAAACAGATGACTGTCCAAGACCAAACCCAATCATCTGAGGCTAATTAGATTGTTAGCCATGTTTTTGCTCATGTTTGGAAGGCCACTAACAAAAGGTGGTACGCACAGTCCAATGGGGCAGATCAAATGCATGTCACCTTCTCGCTTGAGCAGATTATGCAATTAATAATGGGCAAAGGTGAAGAGCATGCTACTGGATCCTTTCCCCACTTCGCTGCTCCGTATCTTGTGTTTCTGTGCAAAAACTGTCACTACTTGGGATACGGAGGGAGAGAGAACTGAATCGGACACTGCATTATTGAAACAATCTGCCTTGTATCTCAATAAATAACAAATGTAATTCCTAGCAATGGACCCAGGGCTCATTACCAAGTGCTGGAGAGATTCATTTTAATCCATGTTGTATGCTAAAATTGAATTCGCTTTTGGAGCTTTGCATCATATTTTTCCCCCCTCTCTTTTTATATTTGCAAGTGGAGGGAGAGTCTCGTCTTCCTGCATGCAGTATGGGATAGATCATTTTAATTTAGGTCAGGTGGGTGGCAAATTGGCTTAGGGGTCGCACCCAGAGAGTTGTGGTGGATGGGTCAGTATTGACTTGGAAAGATGTGGGCAGTGGGGTCCCCCAGGGCTCGGTCCTTGCACCAGTGCTATTCAAGGTCGTCTGACCCCAGCGCTCTTTCCTGTCCAGGGCAGGGGGTCAGACTCGATGACCTCCTGAGGTCCCTTCTGACCCTAACATCTATGAATCTATTAATTTTGACAGCCCTCTTTCTTCCCCCTGCCCCAACAGAAGAACAGGCAAGATGCCAGGCCATATGCTGTCTTTACACCTTGAAGGACAAACACTTTGCAGAAAAATAAAATAGAAGTTATTAGTAAACTGCAGGAAAAAAAATGGGGGTGGGGGGGCACAGACAAGGGAAGAGACCTGCTCCAGGTCACACAGTAGCAAGAAATAATGCTGGATTCCCCAGACTCCCACATGGTTACCATTAATTATGGTAGCACACTTCTTCTGTGGCCCCTTGAGCCTGATCCAAGTGCATTGAAATCAATGGAGCAGCCTCTTCTTGACTCCAAAGGGCTTTAGCCACATGGCTAGTGAGAACAAATATCACAACCACCACTATTTCATCAGCCAAGCAGTCCCCCATTGCTCTGTTTGCCCATTTGAGGTTCAAAGAGATGCTTTTATGATCTTATGAAGAGAGGAGAGGCACCTTCAGGACTTGTTCCTGCCATACCCTCCATGCACATGAAATGCTACCCCCAAGGAAGGTCCCAGTGAAGGCAGAGCTCCTTGCGAAATTGGGGTTTAAATTTGAAGGGTTAAGCGTTGTGCAGATGGGCTATCTTTATTTTTATTTTTTTTTGTAGCTGGGGCAGTTTTTTCTGCTGTAGACACGTGAACAAAGAATTGCTTTTAGCTGTTGCTAAACACACAGAAGTAGGAGCCCAGAAAAATGCTTGCTCAACAAATCTCCATCTTGACACTTTCCAATACTATCACTATGTGATACTGGGGAAATGCCTTTACTTAACTGTCTCCTAAATGTCTCCACTGAAAGAGTTTTAGATGGGAACAATCTTCATAAAATCCCTAAAATTGCCTAAGGTTGCCCTTATTTTTCCTTGCTCAGATTAAAGGATCTCGTGGTGTGTTCATTGTAAGAAAAGGACCTAGGGGCTGCTGACCACCTGTTCAAATGTATCCTGTCAATAGAAGGCACGGGTGCAATGATAACCATTGCAGGGCAAAGCGGCACTGGCGGGTAGGCTGAGATCCAGCACAGCGTGAATGGGATTTCACGCCTTTCAGCCCATTGCAATCACTATAGATATTGGGAACAGAATCCCAGGACAGCTTTGTTTTGGCCAGTGACTTCTAAAAACTTGACAACCCTTTTCTAACTTAAAAGAAACCTCTGCCACTTAATTGAATTAAAACTCCAGTTAACTGAAACTTGAGCATGACTGAAGCTTAGCTATATCTCTCTTGATGATGGAGCTATTTCAGGATCAAAGCATCTTTCAGCCTAGATGATCTAAAAGAGACTGGCCGACATTCTTTCCGCTATATATCCAGGGTTGTTTTATGGACTTTTGGGTTCATTAACAAAAAGCTGCAACTTGAAAGCCATCTTCATCCAGTGATTTCACAAGTTTCCATGAGATGTTTAGATGTTGTTCTGAATCATGGCAGCTTTCACTGGCACAGATCGTGATCTTTCCCAGACTAATAGCATAGTTTGAAAGGAAGGGAAAGCGCTGTGTGCACAAGACTGCTGCTGCTTTGGTGCTTATGATGTTGACTTAATTCTTTTTCATTGTCTTAGGTCTAGCTACTAGTTATTTTGAATGAGTCTGCCTTTGTTTGCTTCCTGTTTCTCTTTCTTTGCATGTTAGCGGCAGTCCATAAGAATGACACGGGCAAGATCTTTAAGGGAGAGAGCTGCTTCCCTGCCTGCAGTGCCTTAAATTAAGGTCACTGTAATGTAAATTGCAAACATCTGTGTCGCAGGCCCCTGCGCGTTCATAATTTGATTTTTAGCTCGGTTCATCAGAGCGGCTTAAGCAGGAAAGAAAGCATTAGACACGTCTGGAAATAACTCCCCTGGAAGACAGTTAACCCCAGGTCTGGCCATGCACCAGGCAGAGTTGATTGGGTCAACACTTCTCTTTCCATTCACAGTT
Organism: Alligator sinensis; assembly: GCF_000455745.1. NCBI lineage: Eukaryota > Metazoa > Chordata > Crocodylia > Alligatoridae > Alligator > Alligator sinensis. The sequence continues at coordinate 1,589,662 of NW_005842052.1, forward strand.
TGAACCCACCTCATTACCTGCTTAATAAAGTGGGAGAGCACATAATCATCAGAGTCATTATGGGAGTCGGCTTCTATAGATTGGTAAATAAGTTGCTGTTTGTGGTCCTGAGTGTGTGTCAGGGGAGGCAGAGGCACAGTCTTGACCTGATCCTGTCTCTCTAGTTTATTAGGCTTTGATGAATAGACATGTTTTTCTAAGCAAACTTCTTTTCATCATTTCAGATCCAGGAGCAGCTATCACGTTCTCTCTCAATCTTATAGCAAGATGATATAAAAGGATGTTGCATCGGATTTCATATGGTGTAAATCAGCATAGTTATGTCGGCATTAACTGAGCTATTTCAGTTTACTCCAGATTCACAGATGTTCTTTTAATGGAAAGCTCCTCTTAGTTGTTTGTTTGGCTGGGGTTTTCAAAGGGATCTGATGGAGTTATACAGTCAAATCATGGTGATTTCCAATGAGATTTGGGATACTAATGTTCTTTACCCTCACCCCGAATAGGTTTCTTATCACTAATCTACTGAAGCAAAGGCAGTTCTTTTCTTTTTTCTGGGGAGTTTCATTCTAGCTCAATATAACTCATCAAACTGTTAATGCAAATGCTATTTTGGATAAAATCAACCTGTATTGAAAGACCACTGCTACATTATGTGGGGAGCCGGAGGAAAAGCAAGGGCAGCATTGGACCCCTGCTAAACTAGATGGGACAACTGACAACCAATGCCCAAGAAAAAGCCAACTTGCTAAATGGGTACTTTGCGTCAGTATTTCACCAGTCCCATGGGACACCCCTGCCCATTATGGGAAAGGGAGGCTTTCTACATTATGCAAAGGGAAGAATGTAGGGTAGTCTGGCACTCCTATATGAAGGGAGGAAATACATGCCAAACACCCAAATCATAGAATCATAGAAAATGAAAGGACCTCAGGAGGTCATATTTAGTCCAACCCCCTGCTTAAAGCAAGATCATCCCCAACTAGATCACCCCAGCCAAAGCTTTTGTCTATCTGGGTCTTGAAAACCTCCAAGGATGGAGATTGCACCACATCTCTGGGTAAAACCTGTTCTAGTGTTTTACTACCCCCATAGTGAGAAAATTCTTCCTAATATCTAACCTAAACTTCCCTTGCTTGAGACTGTTGGTCCTTGTTCTGTCATCTGCCCCCACTGAGAACAGCCCAGCTCCATCCTCAAATGTTATGGCAGGATGGTACATATCACAGCATTATCACATTCCAATGCACGCATAAGGTTGGTTTGAAAGTCATAGGTTGGGGTTGACATCTTGTCTTCCATTTTCCATTTGCCTTGTATAAATGTAGATAAAAGACTCAGTTTTGCCCACAGAAGGGTGGTTAGCCATGTTAGTCTGAAGTCTGATAGAAGGCAGGGCAGGGTGGCACCTTAGAGCCTATCTGGTTCTGAAAGGCATGAGATTTTGTAGGCAACAACCTACCTCCTTCATCAGATGCTACAAATTGGCCTGTTGCCTACAAAATCTTCTCCCTTCATTGACAGTAGGTGGCTCATGCCAATGTAACCAGTGACATGCCACTGTGCATCCAGTGACTCTGGCTTGGGACCTGTTTGATCTCCAATGGTATTAGAACAATCATTCCCCCAGTGTTTGCCATCTAAGAGTCTCTAAGGAACCAAAGATGCCTAATTGTATGCTTCTTCCCAGAGATCAACTGTGTTACACAGGAAATAGCAACTGGGTGTGTTGTTGTTTTCTGCATTGTTTTCTTTGTTTTATTCCTGAGGATTAATCCCAATCAATAACCTGTTGTAATAGTAGCACTTTCTCAAACAGAGCTATTTCTGCCTCCCTCCCTAAGTTTAATATTGATCAATATTTTAAGCCGTGGGGCTAAGGAATCTGCTGCTACATCCTTATTTCATTTTCTTTAATGCATTGATTATTTCTTTGCACCTACAGCTGGAAGAGATCAATTAACTGCTGATGACTATGGGGAAAATGCCAGGCTTTTCCTTATGTTTTAGTTTCAGCCCACAGAGCTGAAGACATTTTCTGTGTGGGAAGGACTGTTCTGTTGTTCAGCATGGAATTAGGAGTCAGATGATTTGGAGTCTGGATTTTGAGTCTGAACAATCCTCCTGTATTGATACTGCCATGCCACTAATGCTAAAAGTTTCAAAGTTGGATGCTGAAGGGTGGAATCCTCAATCTATACTCAGGAACCTGCAGACAAAAACAACCACCCTGCCTCTCTATCCCCTATACTTCTCCCTCTGTTTTCTACAGTTTGAGTATAAGTTCATTAAGGTAAGGCCTGCCTTGCCTTTCCTTGCCTTGCCTTTACAATGCCAAGCACACAGTTGGCTCCGCTTCCAGCTGCTAACTGCATGCACTCCAGTAATAACAAGTGTGCTGTGACTGAAATATGTGGATCTTATTCTTGAAACCACAGCCAATGATTTGAACAAGAAATAGATGGTATTTGTGAGTAGCTTAGTTTTCAGAACGTGCCAGGAGATCATTTCTGCTCTTGACTGTATCTTGTTTCTGGGATTTTTCTTTATATGTCTTTCTTAAAAATGTCTTTGAAAATATTCATCCAGAAAGCAGTTATTATGTGATGGAAAGTATAGTATTACCAACCCTATACTTTCTAAAATTATAAGTAAAGCACCAAAATAATCCTGACATTTCTTTAAAAACATGGATGGAAAAAATGGGGTTCTTTTTTTGTTAGCTTCTGATTATTATACTTTTTTAAAAGTCTCTTTTGATTGCTTTCATATCTCGCCAACCGTGATGACTGGAAATGTTTTATTTAAAGGTGACCAATGTCATTATGCCATCACAGAATTCCAGGAGGTGGAATTTGGGGGAGGGGGACAGCAATATCATATTCAATGTTAGAACTGAATTTGAGACTTAGCCTTTGACATGTTCAAGTGCACAGAAGAGGAAGATAACTTCATTTGCTACAGGGGGAAAAGGAATCTAATATTATCCTCCACTGAATTGGACTTTCCATGCCCAGTGAGATTACAGCATGCCTTAGGCAATTGTTATTACAGGTGCAAAATGTCTTGAAGGCTAGGGACAGACATTAAAAAAGCTTGAGCCTGAATTGATTCAGTCTTTGCAGGTTAGTCTAACCTGCAAAGCTTGAACTGATTTGGAGGTGGAAAGACATTCCCTTTTCATTCCAGAAATGCTGGCACATGCTTGCAGTGGCTCAGGCTAGAAGCCAGGGGGTGCTAGCACAGCTGTCCCTTCCCCTCTACAGTGCTGAGCTGTGGGGGAGGGACATGGTCAGGCCCCAACAGGATTCTTTGATTAGGGAGGGGTTACCCCACCCCAAGCAGCCCAGCAGGGATTTGATAATACAGTGTTTATCACCCCTAATTCAGTGTTTGTCAGACCATCAGAAAAAAAAAAACAAAAAAAAACAACTCTTTCCATTAGTTCAAGCTCTTCTTAGACAGCTTTTCCATGGAAGGAATGGAGGGACGTTTCCAGCTACCTGTTGATTAGCTCCAAAAAGCCCTAAGCCGACACTGTCCTGTCTGCCTTTATCATGTCTGCCACAGCCCAGACCATAGCCAGCATGTGGTCTGCTAGCTAATGCTGAGAGGTGTCTCTGTAAGGCAGAGGGGAAGGGAGAGTCCCTGCTTAGCAGTGAGTGGGGAGTGGGGAGCAGGAAGAAGCCAGACAGACCCTGCTGTGTGTGCAGTCTCTGCCGGAGCTGCAGCCAGGGAACAGAGGGGAAGGGCCAGCTCAGCTCTCTGGGGAAGACAGCCCCACCCAGCCCAGAGAGCATGCTGGGATGCTGGGGAACTCTGATTTAATTTAAACCAGATGGGGTATGGGAGAGACATTGCATAAACCGGTCAGACCCAAATCAGTTAAGTTTGATACTACATTCAACCGTGTTTATGTGCACTGAACATCTGTTCTGTTACAGGTTTAAAACCAGTTTCTGATCACTTAAACCGGTTTATGTGTAATGTCTGTTCCTAGTTGAATGGTCACATGAGGCGCTCTTCAAACTGTGGCCCACTTCCCAAGCTGGAAAGCAGTTCCCTGGTGACTTTTGGTCACTACTTTTCTTGACTTAGCTTTGAACTTGGGAGCAACCCCACTCCCCACATACTGAAGGGCTTTAATTACCAAATAGAGGTCATGTTCAGAAGGGTTAATCATTCAGGGAATTGTTTTGTGGGAGGAAAACAAGATCTGTGGTATGTAGAGGTCCAGGACAAGAGGTGAGGGGTGAGTCTGCCTCAAGAACTTCCTAGAGCAGAGGTGTTAAACATGCGGCCAACAGGGCCACTCCATCCAGCCCGCTGGGCTACTGGAAAGCGGGTTTGTGGCTATGGAGGGCTGTGACCTGCCTCAATATTTGGAGTCCTTGCTGAACATAGCTATGTTCAGAGCGAGCAGGGGTTGTGACACACTGCCCTAAGGCACTCTGGGGCTGCCTGACCCACTGTCCCTTTGGCCCACCTCTGCTGGACCTCCACCACCACTACTGCCAGACCTTTGCTGCCAGCCCCAGGCCTCCACTAGCTCCATGGATCTGGTCCAGGAGGATCCCCATTGTTCTGGGCCTTGGTGTAACTTTGACACCCATTTCTTAGAGAGTCCCATGTTTATTCTGCCTGTGATACTTTCTGAACCTGTTTGATAAAGCACCCCTGCCCTCATCACATGCCAGTAAACCATCCTGAGAGAATGAGCATTGATTACCAAGGGTCCAGATATTATTTTATCATGTTGGCCTCATTTATGTAATGGGACACTAGTTTGGGTAAAATAGCAACTTTCTGAAAGGGAACTTTCACACAACTGTATCTAGAGTTGGGCTAAACCCTCTGGATGCAGTTCCTGTTCTGGGGATACCAGTAGCACTCACAAACATCCATGCCCATATTTTCCGTCCACCCACCAAAAAATTAAAAATAAAAACCCAAAGCGTAAATCAGAATTTCCAGGGGTGCAGCCCTGTGTCCACATTTGCAGTGTGAGCTCAAATTGCACCCAGCATTGAACAGGAGAGCTGTGAAAATCAGATGGAAACAGGGGCGGATCCAGGGGGGATGCACGGATGCACTTGCACTCCCGTTTGATTCCTGCTTTACCCAAGGTTTAAAACCAACCGTGTGGCAGTGGCAGCAGCATTTCTAGTCAGGCAGAGCTGAGGGAGTCAATTGACTTCATGGCTCATTATAATCTACCTGATTCCTTCTAAAGTCTTCATTCCAGAGGTGTTAATGAACTGTTTTTCTTTTTAATGGTTTTGATGTTCCACCAATTAAGCTATTCTTTATTCTGCAATTCTGCTGTCTGTTAGCTTCTCCTGGCAATGAAGCTCCTAATTCACAGCCCTGCAGACTATTTTTAACTCATCCCAGTGAAGTTATGTTTTTCTTCAATCTGAAACTGAATAATACAACCATATGCCCCTAGCATAATTGTAAAACTTCTAGTTCATTTTTTAACTGGAGAAAAATAAGTGCTGTTTTATGTGAGAGTCTCCTCTTTTGCATATGTGGCCCTTTTTGAGATTTTTTTTTTTTTTTTTTTTTAAGTATCAAACTTTTCATTTTCATTTTTGCACAACTTTTTTGCTGCAAGTCCCAGTTTTGGATGAGAGAGGAAATTGCTGGAATACTTGACGAATAATGGAACACTGGAGGAAGAGGGAATGCTACAATATTCCCAGCCCAGACTTGGGAGATGGAGATAATTTGGAGATGCTCCACTTAGGTCCTAAAAGCTTGGATGATGACCTCCCCTGAGCCAGGTCTTTGAAATGTTGTAGTCTTTGCTTAGATTATGTTCCTTTACCAGATGAGCTTCACCACTCACTCATAATGACTTTCTTTCCTGGCAGGTCTTCGTAGGGAATACCAATGCAGACAGTGTTGTGGAGCACAAATTTCTGCACTCGATGAAGGCCCGCTTTCTGCGCTTCATCCCTCTGAAGTGGAATCCCAATGGAAGAATAGGGCTGAGAGTTGAAGTCTATGGCTGCTCATACAGTAAGTATCCAACATTTCACCCACATTTTGTCAGAAACCATTGGCAGTTTACCAAGATGCTGTGGGAAATGTGTCTAGTAAAATATGTCTTTTAATTTTACATGAACACTTGTGACCCTAATTTCTTCAAGTGTCATCTGCATGTTCCCACATGTGAGATGCCCTGATTGCCACAGCTCAGATGAAGGATCTTTCTCATATCAGTTCCTGTTAGAGCAGCGGTTAAACATGGCCCATGGGCTGGATCCAGCTTGCCAATTGATTGTATTTGGCCTATGGCTGCCCCGGTGATGCTCTGCATGGGGCCAAGCCTGTCCTGCTTCTTCCCGGGGCAGTCTGTACTGTGCTTCAGCCCACACTCACCCCAGACCTGGCCAGCACACACAACTTCCCAGAGGGGCTGATCCACCTGCCGCTGCAGCCTTCTGGGTAGTCCTTGGCTCCCCCCACCTCCAAAAGGTGCCTCCTCCTTTTCCTCCTGCCCCTACTGCACTACTCCAGGCAGCCAGTAGCAGAAGGAAGTGGTGATGAAAGTGGGAGCACATGTCAAGCACCACATACCCAGCCAGGAGCTCTGGCTCCTGGGTGTCTTGCACCCACTTGGTGACCTGGCACAATGAGCAGCTGAGTGGGTGCAAGGTGCCTGGAGTGGCACAGCAGGGGCAGGAGGAGAAGCTGCTGGAGACGGGGAGAGCTGAATAGTACCTGGGGGACAGTGGGGTGCTGAACAGTGCTTGTGTGCACTGACCAGGGCAAGGTGGGTATGGGCGAGAGCATGGTGCTGGCTGCCCTGGGCAGGAGTAGGTGGGACTTAGCCCCATGCAGAGCTCTGTGGGGGCAGCCTCAGGCCAGATGGGGGTGGTGGACAACACCTGCAACAGCCCCACACCACCCAGGTGAGCTGTGTTGCAAGTGCCCCTCTGTCCCCACTCCTTCTCCCCCTTACCCCCACCCCTCACCTGCTTTCGGGACCTAGCCTCCCCCATGCTGAAGTTTACGCCCAGCCCCTACATACTCACCCACCCTCCCTCACAGACACACAATATCCAAGAGTAAGACTTTATTTTGAGCCATTAAGCAATCACCTCAATATGCACCAGTCATAAAACATAAATTATTATCAAATTTACTTTTTGCAATACAATTAAAATATGCTATAGTAGATGTTTCATTTTTAGTCTATGGTTTGGTTTTTTTATCTATAGTTTTTTCAAATGAGATCTTCTCAAAGATCTTATGCGTGCGGCCTCGACAGCTTGCCAAAACTCATTAAGTGGCTTGCCATCCACAGTAATTGCCCAACCCTGTGTTAGAGCACTCCATCATTGTCATACCCCCTTTGAAGACAAGGGTATAAAAAGTGGCCAAGCAACCTCTTCCATCCCAGTTCCTTCTGGCTACAACATAAATCAAACACGGACCACTTTGGATCCTTTGGACCAATTCTTCAAAGACTAACTGTAATATTGTAGCTTAAGGCTGGTTTATTATTTCATAGTCACTGTTATGCTATTGTAATTTGGCTATTATGGTATGCTTAGAAAAACAGTATAGTTTATACAGATAGGTCTTCGGTAACATGGTACAGCAAAAGTGGTATGGATCTGGTTAAAAGGCATGCCTCTTGTTCAGTGACCCCCCATGCTTCTGTGCCCATACTAAATATTTGATGTGCCCCAATAAGGGCTCCTGAGATGCTAAACCTGCAATACTTATAAACTATGGGTGAGCAAGAAACATTAGAACAGTTCACAAAAATGTATTGCTTCAACAAGCTTTTGCTAAAAGTGTGGGGGATCTGGCACCATTGAAGGATCTCATTGTCAGGAAAAAAAGGCTGGTATTGCTTCTGGTACTTAATAAAAAAAACACAACACAGGATGTCCTAATTTTGGATCTAGGATCTATTTCCAGACTACTTGCATTCAGTTCTGAGATCATTAGACCTGGCTTTGCAGCACTTGCATAGATGCCCATGATCACACTCAATCTTCAAGGAAAGCCAACAGATCTGCCTGCCCCAGCTCTGAAGAAAGGACTATGGGATTGAAATACTTCTGCCATTAAAACTGAACTGGCATCCAGGGGATTCCTTAAGCCTCTCAGACTAAAGCAGATGAATGGATCTTAATTTCCTTCTTCCCCCCAGCTCACAAGGCCATGCTCGATTCGAAGAAAGATCCAGATCTCTTTGCAACTCCATCATTAGTATGCTCAGCTTCTGATGTCACAGGATTGGTTCCCATGCACCCTTGATCATATCATTTCTTGGATCTCTAAGATGCATTGCCTTGCAGGGAGACAAAACAGCACTCCGAGGGTCATCCTTTTCACTTATTTCACCTATGGGAACTGCTGTGAGAAATGAAGAAGTTGCACAGACTTGTCCCACCTTTCTCTAAATCAGTGCTTCCTGCACATTTCCTCAGCATGACCCCATTTATGGCACGGTGCCTGGCTTCCCACCCCGCAACCCCTGTCTTCCCTTACCTCGTGGGCAGCATGGCCAAAACGGACCCATGGAGGGGGAGGATGTGGTCTGCCTGCTGTGGGCTTGGGGCTCCCCACCCTGCTGCCCTTCCCCTGGGCCTCTACAGCCCTGGCAGGACTTGGCATGGGAGAAAGCACCATGCCACAACCCCATCCACTGATGTTGTCACCTTATTTGGGATCGCAACCCATCATTTGGGAAGCGCTGCTCTAAATGCTTCTCTCAGCCTCGTTTGGCGACCCTCAGATAACTGGAGACTTTACAGAACCAGACACCTGAAGATCAAAGAGGAGCAAAACAGTTTTATAAGGGAGTTCATAAAATTGTTTTCTCTCTCTTTGTTCTTCAAATGATAGGTTCTATTCATTCTCCGGTTGTGAATCTGCAATCAAAATTATTGACACCTCTCCAAGATTTCAGTCTCAGAAGGAAATTTATACAACTGCTTTTTGGGTACACAGATAATCCCATCCTGATTGATTATTAGCCCGTGACATGATTGGCAGGATCTATGCTGAGCCAAGTATCTGTATCTATTACCTAGGCATCTTTCTTGGCTTCCTTTGGAGGATAAGAGAAACAATTTTACCTTCGATTCACAACTTCTGCAACATGCCACTGGGTGCATACACACATGCACTAACTTTCTGACAGTCAAGTCAAATTAATTTATTAAGTAGACTTAATTATCAGAGCATACACAAGTATGTGGAACACAGTCAACTTAAATGTGGTGCAAGATAATACACTTCTAAGGTGTATTATTTTGAATTGCATCAGTTAAGTCAGCTTTACTGGAGGAGAAGCTGTCACCATGTCAAGGAGCTGTAAGTGTGTACGCTCTGACAAAGGCTTAACTTAAGGCAATTTAGTTAGGGCGACTTATTTTAAGTCACCTAAGACATGGGTATGCACCCACTGTGCCTAACTTCAGGAAGCATCCTTTCTCTACTTCAGGGAGCATCCTTTCTCTCTAGTGCCTGACTCTCTTTCAGGAGGGGAGAGGTGAGTGAAGTCTGCGGTCCAAATAAAATATAAGGAGATAGAGCTATAAATGAGAGCTGAAATGTCGTCAGATGAAAATGCTGGTGTTTCTGCTATTTCTTGCTTTGCAATTCTGCAGTCTTGTACTTTCATCAGTCACTTTGAAGGAAACGTCTCACCTTGGATATTAATATTTTGTGTCCCCCTTCAAAGAATAAAGCTTCTCTCCTGAGTACAGAGGAACTTTGTCAACTTCCAAAACAGTACGGTGTAGTCCTTGTTAAGAAATTGCAAAAATAAATACATAAATAAAAAGGTTGATGCTTTGTTGATGATGAATCCTATACCACATGAGGGATTATCCTACTTTCACAAACATCCATATTCCAGTTCATTAGTTGCAGCACCACTCCAGAGAAGGTAATCTTATTCCGCTGCCCTTCTGACAAGGAGAGTAAAAAAAAAAAGAGACAATCAGAAAAAAATATATTTTTCTCCTGCAAAAAAAAAATTGCTTTTGGTTAAGTAAACACTTTCCAAGGAACAAAGTTGGACAGTTTTTTGGCAGCTAAAGATGGGAGTGGAAGAACATGCTTTCAGAGCTTCCTTTTATGCTATAGAGGTAGCAGTGAAACTGGTTCAATCTGTCCTAACATTTCTCAGACATGCATGTTTGAGGTTGCTCCTCTTCCTTCTGAAACCAAGCCTAAAGTAGAAGACCTCCCTTGTGAATAGGGCAGGCAGAGAAAGATAATGATATATTGGAAAAGGTCACTGGTTCTTGTTCAATATTCTAGGAGAGCTTTATCATTAATCACACTGGAGGGGAAGTGTTATCCATCAAGCTCATATCTTCCCTATTTCATGCCAAGAGTAAAATAACACTGGTCATCATAGACAACCTGATGACAAGCAGGAGGAGCCTCCCTCTTTTCAGCTGCACAAGAAAGCAACTGAGTTATGGGATGCCTATATTCAGCACAATGTCTGTCTAATTGCTTTGTACCTTAGGGGCCAGAACAAAAGCATCACAGATCAGATCAGCAGAGCTCTTGCACAGTTACATGAATGCTCACTAAAGGAGTCAGTGATACTAAACTTCCTTGGCCTGTAGGGGTTTGCAGATACAGATCTCTGCCAGCATATGTCACGTAGAAAAGTGTCTCCTCTTTTTTTTGAGAGCAGGGCAAAAAGCAGCTTGCCCATATAAGGCACTTTTCAATTGAATGGGAGGACAGGTCCATTCCAGGTCTTTCCACAATTTTTTTCTCATACACATGATGATAAAGATAATGCAAGATGTGGCCAGGATAAATTAATTATCCCAACATGGCCAAGGCAAGAGTCATATACAAACTGTCGTTTTCTCTCCTAGGAAATCTACAGGCTTCTTCCAGTATTACCAAACCTATTATCTCTAGTGTGTGGCGCTATTTATGATTCAAGACCCATTTTTTTTTTTTGTCACTAACCTCCGCTGCTCTAGGATTTTTTAACAGGATTTGAAAAATCTTGTCCTTTCAAAAGTGCAGAAGGCTTTGATTGACCCAAGAAAACAATTGATGTGATTGTTTGTATTTAATAATGATTTGGTCTTTTTGTACAGAGGTATAGGGTGTAGCTGTGTTGGTCTATATTTATATTAGGGCTGTGAGAACCTTTGCTCGCTGATTTGAATTGGAGGAGATTCGACTTTAGGAAGGCCTTCGACACCGTCTCTCACCCCATTCTCATTAAAATACTAGGGGACTGGGGCATCGACACCTACGCAGTCAAATGGGTTGCTAACTGTCTGGAGGGCTGCACCCAGAGAGTGGTGGTGGATGGGTCCTATTTGACCTGGAGGGATGTGGGCAGTGGGGTTCCCCAGGGCTCGGTCCTCGGGCCTGCACTGTTCAACATGTTCATCAGTGACTTGGACGAGGGGGTAAAAAGTACCCTGTTCAAATTTGCTGATGACACTAAGATGTGGGGGGATGTGAGGATGCTAGAAGGGAGGAATAGGCTGCAATCGAACCTAGACAGGTTACAGGTGTGGGCGGATGAGAACAGGATGGGTTTCAACACTGGTAAGTGCAAGGTGCTGCACCTGGTGGGGGAGAACCAGCAGCAGACCTAGAGGCTGGGGAACTCCCTTCTCATCAGTGCAGAGGCAGAAAAGGATCTTGGAGTCAATCATTACTGATGCCAAAATGAACATGGGCCGGCAGTGTGGGGATGCAGTCAGGAAAGTCAACCGCACCTTGTCATGCATCCACAGATGCATCTCGAGCAGGTCCGAGGAGGTGATCCTCCCCCTCTGTGCGACACTGGTCAGGCCACAGCAGGAGTACTGCATCCACTTCAGGAGGGATGTGGCCAGCATGGAGAGGGTCCAAAGGAGGGCCACCCGCATGATCAGGGGTCAGCAGGGCAGACCCCTATGAGGAGAGGCTATGGGACCTGAACCTGTTCAGCCTCCACAAGAGAAGGCTGAGGGGGATCTAGTGGCCTGTTACAAACTGTCCAAGGGGGACCAACAGGTATTGGGGGGAGTCCCTGTTCCCCCGAACTTGGAGTGACAAGCAATAACGGTCACAGGCTGGTAGAGGGTATATTCAGACTAGACATTAGGAGGCGCTACTTCAATGTCAGGGCGGCTAGGACCTGGAACCAACTTCCAGGTGAAGTGGTGCTGGCTCCTGCCCTGGGGGTGTTTAAGAGGAGGTTATACAAACACCTTGCTGGAATCGTTTGACACCAGTACTTTTTTCCTGCCATGGCAGGGGTTGGACTTGATGATCTGCTCAGGTCCCTTCCGACCCTACCAACTATGAAACCTTTTAATCTCTTCAAATCAAATCAGAATCCTCTGAATTGATTTGGAGAGATTCAATGATTTAGATGTAGAGACAGCTTTAAATGTTTTTTCTACGTATCTCAAGGTACCAGGCAGCTCGGAAATGCTGTCATGCTGGGACGGATGGAGCAAGTGGAGGTCCTGCAACTCGGCCAAGAACCTCCTGGAGCGGTCCGTCCCGGCTGACTGCTCCTCCCAGCAGATGTCCGGGTAATTAAAATCGCCCATGACAACTACATCCCTTGCTTTTAGTGTCTCCGCAAGCTGGCCTGAAAATTCCCTGTCCAGCTCCTCCTC
>NW_005842052.1:1603838-1606714 GCF_000455745.1 Alligator sinensis
CGGGAGCGCGGCTCCCTGCCGGGCGAGCTAAGGCGTCGCCGAAGGGCTTCCCCTCCGGATCCGCCTCAGCTGTGCTGCGCTCTCTACCCCACTTACCTTAGGGGGGAATCAGCTGTTGCTGCCCCCGCCACTGGTTTCCTCCGCTGCTGCTTCTGCTGCTGCCGCCTCCGCCGAGGTAAGCAGGTACACGTGTGGGTGGCACACGTGCACCCTGCTCCCCTCACTCCTGCTCCCCAACTGCCGGTGGGAATTCAAACTGCGGCTTTTTAAAGCACGCGGTTTGAAATTCCCGCGATTTTCCCTTAGCCAATCACTCGTTTTTCTCCTTCCATTTCACACGTCACCAAAAAATCAAAACAACTAATTTTAGATGCAAACTGAGCTTCCTGTTTGGATTGGATTAAATAATTTCAGCAGTCTCCTGAATGCTTTGTTTCATATGTTGTCAGCTATAAATATGATGCTTGTTCCTCAGCTGTTATTGGAGTGAGTTGGATTTGTTTCAGAATATCATTCATTCTTTCCTGCACAAAGGTTGGGGACATGCTAGTAAAGCAATGGCTATATTTTTAGGCTACCAACAGCATCCCAGTTGTTGAGATCTGTGAGCCTGCACATAGACCTCCAAGCATAACTTCACAAAACATGTAGATCTGGCCTTAAGATCAGAATCTTGTTGAGTAGGGAAGTACATCTTCTTAAATTTCATCTTTATTGATTTACCTCAATCATGTCTGCAACTGCTGAGCTAGATTCTGAATGGCTGTCAATCAGCATGTCTCCATTGACCTCCTTGGTGATCCAGAGGTGAATATCAGCCAAAGATCTGCCTTTATTTCTGCACTAGAAATATAACAGTGGAATAAAGTGAGTTACAAGAATGGCAGTGATAAGGAGGGGGCTGGAGGGATTGATCTAAATGAAGATTAAAGGGCCATGATGTGTAGCTGTCTTATAAGATGACTGTGCATGTGCATCACAAGCACAAGGAGGGAAGGTGGTTTTGGAGGGACAATACTGTAATGATGATGTACAAATACATTATGTGTGAGGCTGAAGAAGAGCTATATAGTATGTTCTAACTAAGCAAAATCGGAGTGAAAGTAAGGAAAATTTTAATGTCTGTAGAGAACCCCATAGTAAAGCCAATGGATGGGACCCCTGAGAGGGAATAACAAGAATCAATGTGCATCCCTTTGCCCTCATTTTCCATATGCTAGGTAGGTATATCAGGGGAGATCCAGTCCCAGATCCTTCAGGACCATGCCTGTGCTTGTGGAGAGGGCACAGGGAATAGCAGATGGAGGTTTCCCATTCAAAAAGGAGTCGTCTTCAGCATAATTCAGCTCTAACCCCATGCAGCATTGGAAAATGAGACATTTTCATCCCACTCAAATTGCGTCCTTTCCCAAGTTAGGTGACTGGCCTGATGGTGGGTTTAGCATCATTGATTAAGACAGTGAGATACATTACAGTGAGATATAGTGATACTTACCTTCTGCATAGTGCTTTTTAGCAGTAGATAAGAAAGCACACTCCCAAGGACATCAGTCTAACCATCCCTATTTTACCATCATCCCTTAGAAGTATTAAAATCAATGGATGAATGCATTGACAATTAACTGTTTGGGACATTCCTGCCTATTGTGTATGGATGACCTGGAGAACCTCCCACAGGTGAATTTTTCCATGCAGTGAAGCCAAGATTTCTCCTGTGATTTTATCATTTGAAGTGAATCCATCCATGTTCACTTCTCCCCCCATAATTTTGTAGGTTACTGCCTGATGTTTCCAGTGCCACACGAACAGGCTTCCCCTTTCTGTTTTTCAAGAGGATGGTGACCTACCATTTACATGAAAACACACCTTGTGTATACTCCCCACACTTAAAAGCATCTTGTCAGCCAGTCTTAATCCAATAGTACATGTGAACACTGAGTCTTTTATGCAGTGAAGATACTAGTAATACATAACAATACTACTTTCAGCAATTCTTCTCAGCACCCATCAGATATGGGGGTGTCTGTCTCCAGAAGTTGATCTTGCTGAGCATCAGTTATGTGACCGGAAGGGAACCAAGTCAAATGTGAACTGTACACCTCACCGTAGATGTGTAAAATATTCATTGCGACACAACTAGATGGATAGTGATTACCACTCCCCGCTGTCACATATGGGGTCATTGTGCTATATTCTGTATACTAAAGTCAAGGAGCAAGAGTTAGAGATGAAGGATTCAAGAAAGAAGGAAAAGGAGGTCATATGACTTCCTGTTGCATTTTCACTAAAAAATAAAGCCTATGATCCACTTGAAAACTATATTTTGAACTTGCAGTCACCCATGAAGGCAACTGTGTGAATCAAATGAAAAGGAGAATGCTATTTTAGCACAGGAAAGCCAATAACTTTCACTAGTTCACCCTACCTAACATGCACATTAAAATTGAATTGGCAACAGTTTATAGGGTCAGTCAGGTAAGTCCGTATGAAGGAAAAGGGACAAATACTTAGTCTAGACTTCTGAGGAAAAGCCTGAAAACCAAGATCTCCTGATTTCCACTGCTGGTTCTGTGTCCAGATCATCTTGTTGTCCTGGAAAATGCTCTTTATATTTTCTTCAGCAGACCTGTTACAAGAGTGCTCAGAACCCATAAATTCATAGGTTAACAAGATAACCTTAGACCACAAGACCTGCCATGCCTTCGCCCAGCCCCCCAGGGAGCCACGCGAACAGGCTGTGCAAACAGGTGCGCTTCTCTGCCGGCGCGTGAGTTAGCGTGGAGTTCGCACGGGAGGGGGCACGGGAGGGCCCAGGACCCTGCCAGCGCGCCCCCCAGGGTAGACAGCCCCAGTCGTAGCCAGCCTACCGGAGGCAT
>NW_005842052.1:1610220-1622262 GCF_000455745.1 Alligator sinensis
CGACCAAAACGCTGGCTTGCACCCATCGATGCTTCTCAAGCAAATCCTGGGACGTCATTCTCCCCCTCTACTCGGCCTTAGTGAGGCCGCAGCTGGAGTACTGTGTCCAGTTCTGGGCTCCACAATTCAAAAAGGATGTGGAGAAGCTTGAGAGAGTCCAGAGAAGAGCCACGCGCATGATCAGAGGTCAGGGAAGCAGACCCTACGATGACAGGCTGAGAGCCCTGGGGCTCTTTAGCCTGGAAAAGCGCAGGCTCAGGGGTGATCTGATGGCCACCTACAAGTTTATCAGGGGTGACCACCAGCATCTGGGGGAACGTTTGTTCACCAGAGCGCCCCAAGGGATGACGAGGTCAAATGGTCACAAACTACTTCAAGATCATTTCAGGCTGGACATAAGGAAGAACTTCTTTACTGTCCGAGCCCCCAAGGTCTGGAACAGCCTGCCACCGGAGGAGGTTCAAGCGCCTTCATTGAACACCTTCAAGATGAAACTGGATGCTTATCTTGCTGGGATCCTATGACCCCAGCTGACTTCCTACCCTTTGGGCAGGGGTGCTGGACTCGACGATCTTCCGAGGTCCCTTCCAGCCCTGATGTCTATGAAATCTATGAAATCAAAGCCCACTGCCCTTGTAGTCTTAATCTGTCCTCTTCTCACTTCCCTCAGACCATCTCTGGTGGCTTTTTTCATGTCTCTGGACAGCTTCACCTCCCTTTTGGCCTATGCCTGCTCCTCTCCCCATGGCTTCTCCACCATTTCCCCATGCATATAAATCTCTGCCCTTCCTAATGTACTAGATGTTTTCATATGCTTTCCACCCACACATTTTAAAACTGTCTTTGATGTTCCCCATCACTGACCTTATTCAGCAGTGGTGTTGTTAATAGCCTGTTGTATGGGGCTTCTAAAAGAGAGAAATCCCCTGGATTTCCCAGGATGTATGTGATGTTTTCACTCTTTAGCAGTCATCCTAAAATCTTAAAATTGCCAACAGGTGCCAGCTGTAGTTTCTAAAATACCAGAATTATTTACTATCCCATGCACAAGGTGATACTGCATTTAAAGTGCCACTGCGGGCTTCATCTTATAGGCAAAACATGTTGCCCATACGAGGCCTCATTTTCACTCGCATTAATCTTGCAGTGGGAAGGGGCTGTGACTTAAAGGACTGATGCTGAATTCCACTAAGGCCCCTTTTATTGCCAAAATGGTGTAAAGCAGGGGTGTGAAACAGGCCAGATCCAAGTGGTGTAACCATTCCTGGAAGCTCAAGGGTGTGGACCTCAATGGACATGGCCCCAGATATAGCCTGCAAGAAGCCCAGGAAGTCAGGATCTAGCCCACAGTCCTTGGTGAGTTTGACCTCTCTACCCTGAAGGAATCGTCAAGGTGCACAAGACTCAAGGGTCTGTTCCCAGACCCACTGAAGTCAGTAGGAAACTTTCTACTTAATTTTAATAAGTTTTGGGTGTCTAGCTCATAGGCAGAGGATACAGGGCAACCAGGTGAATAGGAAACACGGGGCTCATCTTGCACTAACGGGGCTGCCAATTCACTTCCACCTCATGGCTTAGGAGTGCAGCCAGGGAAGGGAGCATGTACCTTGTGAGAGTCCCATTAGGCCTGTGGTTTGTCAGGGCATCTCTCCTTCCCTCTGCTTCTTTTTGACCCCCTCCATGGTTAAGAGAAAAAGGAGAGCAACTACACAAGTGGCTTGAGAGTCATTGCTCCTTAGAGGCTGTATCAAGAGCATAGTTAGCTAATCTGAAGAGCATCACTCTTCTTGCACCTTTATGCTGAGCTTGAGCTCCATGCTTCACATTTTGAAGAGCTTCCAGGACCAAGTCTTTTTTATTGTAGCTGCTGGCAAAGGTCTTATTTCAATGGTGACCACTGTGTAGGCCATAAATTGGAGGACGCAGTAATTCTAGATCATTTGGCGTTGCCCTTCAGCGGGGTCAGAGATGGAGAAAGGGGTGTTTTACTGTATTACTTGGTCTATCTATCTATCGTTCTATTGTTCCATCTTTCGCTCTATCATTCTATCTATTATTCCATCGTTCTAGCTAATTAAAGTATGTATTTCCATTGGGAGAGAAGGGAATGATGAGTGAAGTTAGAGGACAGACACACTTTTGAGAGATGGATGTATAGCTGCTCTTGGAGGGAGAGCAGAGGGTTGAGGAGAGCCCCCTGGCCCTGAAACAGGGGAGTGGTAATGGGTAGGGATCGGAGAGATTATGGTGGGAGAAGATTGTTTTCTTTTCTGGTGGTACCGAATATAGCTTGGGAAGCAAGGTTGGATTGACCTAAGGGAGACATTGTCTTTGCTCAGAAGCAGGGGAGTATTCGGGTGCGGATTGCTTTGAAATTTTGATTTTATTTTTAGGGGGTTGTTTTGTTGTACTTATTTTAATATTTAGATTTAATTTGTTTTGTTTTGTTTTCCATCTTTGTGTCTGTCTGTCTATCTTATTGTAAACTGCCCAGAACCTTTTCTGAGAATGCCAGCATATAAAGCTAATATATCAATAAATAAAATGGCCAGTGCTTAGACAATGCCATTTTACCAGGGCTGAAAACAAATATTACATAGAAGTGAAATGGACAGTGGCTGTCCCTGATGAGCCAATATTAATTAAAAATTAGCACTTGATTCTGAGAGCTGTCCTATTAATGCATCATGCTGGTCTTTTTAATGGTGACCAGTGTGCCTTCGTAATTATTATTACCGAGTATGTTTTTAGCATTATGAAATTTGCACAGATAAGTCTACATCTAACAAGTAAACCACTTATCATACATTTTAAATATAGCTAAGGATCCTTTTTTTTATGTCCTTTTAAATACTGTGAGCACTCAGGATGCTGATTATTGCTGGTCCTTTAAAATATCATACAGTGAGGTTTATATAGATAGATATAGATACAGCTCTCTTGCGCTCTCGCTCTCTCTCTCTCTCTCTCTCTCTCTCTGTCTCTCTCTCTCTATATATATATATATATGCACACCTATATAGATATTTATAGATGGAGATCTATCTATATCTATCTATCTATCTATCGAGAGAGAGAGAGATTGATCTCTGGAAAATAAATTAGGCTTAAATCACTGGAGCTGTGGAAACTCAAGAACGTGCTCACGTCCTCCTCTCAATGGTACCTGTTTTACCGCTTTCAGAGGGCTGCAAAATCAGGTTAGAATTAATAAATAATACATAAAAGCTGTAAACAGACATCACATTTGACCCAGTCCTGATTGTCTCAAGTTTTGACCCAGATTAAACAAGAATGACAGTGGTTTACACACATAGCCCTTGCAAGGTCCAGTGCTTCTCTTCCACCTGTAGGTGACCAATGAAAGCACCCAGCTGGGCCAGGTTATTAGGGGATGACCCTCAAAAACTTTACAGGTGCACCCCATGACATTTCACATACTTTGTCAGGACTCAGGGTGGGACACTCGTCTTGTAACATCTATAGGGTCATCATGAGACAAAATGCTTTTTCTCGAGACAAATACAGCATCTCTTTGCAACTTCAGATGCTTTCTTCTCTTCAAACACACACATGCACACAAACTTTAATGCAAAGAAATTTCTCCTCCTGTTATCTAAAAATAGATGAAGAGACATTTTTACCCAGCATCCTCAGCACCATAATGAAGAAATGACCCAGTTCTGAAAACTGCTGTAAAGTTTCCAGCCTACATAGGAAATGTCACAAGTTAAATGGAAATTTCAATGCTTTGGGGATTATCATGTAAACTCTCATGGACATACTGTTACTAAATCCTTAAGAGTTGTGTGGTTATAACAAACGGCTGGAGTTGTGGCAGGAGACATGTAGACAAATGGTAAGCTGATTGTTTGGGATATTGAGAGGAAAATAGGGGTATCGGTATATTTGAGAAAAGGCGTATTAGTTTAACGTAGGGGAATCCTGCGTTTAACGTAGGGAAATCCTGCTGACCCAAGTATTTCATAGGATAAGATTTATGGTTGCATTGACAACACTGATCAAATTCTACAAAATGGGTAATAGCAAAAAGGCATCGGCAAGATGAGCAACAAATTCAGCTAACAGGCCGGGAAGCCATGAGAGAAATGGTAGTGGGATGTGAGCCTCCTCTTTTCCTTGGGAGTGACGGTTCCTGTAGTTCAAGGGTCTGTTTTCTCATTTTCAGCAGACAGAGCTGCTGGGAATACAATGGAATATTGTGTTTTTGGAGGCAATTACAATACAAGCCCTTTGCCATACCCTTTTCTTTTAATGCTTTTTTCTTCCTTTATTTTCATTCCTTTGCACCGAGATAAAATTAATGCATCAAAGAGAACAGCCCATGAAGTAAGATGGGGATTGCAGGATTGCTCGGAAGTGTTCCTAGCAGTGAACAAAGACAAATGGCCAAATTATTGCTCCTTAAGAGATGGAGCTCTACTGGTGACGGGGATGAAGCATGGTATCAGAGCACGGGGTTAGGGTAGTGTTCAGATAAATTCATTGTTTGACCTGCGAGCAAGGAAACCTCAAAGGGAATGAGGGAGGAGGCATGTCTGTCCTACAGACCCTTTCTCTCCTGAAGTGTGTGGAGCCAACTGGTTTAGCAAAAATGTTGGAGGAAGAGGAAAACCAGTGAAGCCAGCCAGGAGATGAGACTATTGAGAACTGCTGTAGTCTGTATTTGAAAGGGTTTGGTGAAGTCACCAAAGGAAGGGTAAAATTGTTCATCTGCCCGTCCTTATGTGGTGAATGCTTTGTAGATGCTTCTGCAAGATGATGAGGTTGCAAGCCCTCTTTTGTTGGGGATAGACCTTATCATGTATTCATTGGAGATGAAAGGGAGTCTTCAAATAATCTTCAAATGGGTTTTTAGAGTCCCTGCAGAGTTTCTGTGCATCTTGTTATGTGTAAATGGTAAGCCAGTGATTTGCTGTCATGCAGACTGCCACTAATGACTTCTGCATGTCAGAGCATTAGCATTTATAAGTCATGTTTGTCTTTCATTCTTTATTCCCAAAAAGTCTTCGGTTATTTCATCACTGAGGCAAAGTTTCACTGGACTCACTTTTTTTGCTACTGTGCTTTGCCAATGCCGACACTAGGGAGAAACTGCAAATAGTGGATAATGCCATTACCTAGTGCAGGCAGTGACTAATGTATGATCCTTAAAAAGGTGAGAGGCATGACAAGTGTTTAAAACTTGGGATGTCTGTCTGAATACCCTTTATTCATCAGAAACCCTGACACTTAAGCAGTGTCGTTGTTTCTTTCTATACTCGCTGTGAAGTGCGGTACAAGGTTATGGTAGGATACACAATAGATCTTCTGCTTCATTGATATCTTTTGGATGATCCAGACTCATGTCTGTTCTGTGCTCATCATTTATGATTAGAGATGGTGGGAAAATGTTCATGAATGCAGTGTTAATTTGAAAATATTAATTCAATAAAATTGTTCTTCGTGGAAAGCTGATTTCAGTAGGAATTAGTGTGGGGAAACATTTGTTTAAAAAAGAAATCAAAACAGTCATTCGTAGTGTTGACATGTATTTTTCTACTTTGTATTTATTTTGCATTATTTCATGGTGCCTCTGCAGTTGTAGTGCATAATATTCTCGGTGCCTACTCAAATGTCATCCGTGACATGAAGGCTGAATAGTTTATTTTAATTCTGTCTTAAAATCGGTAAGGGTTGTACTTTGTACTGCTTGAGTAGTGTATTCCTAGAGAAACACATCTTCTGTTTGTAGTGTAATGATAGAGTTTGACACCAAGTGTCAAAGTATCAAACTGGTGTAATAAGGCACAAAACTTCGAGTCAGTACCAGCCTCTTCCCTTAAAAGTTTAAATCAAATTTTGTAGGGGTGGTGATGTTGCAGCCATGATGCCCCAGGGATATGAGAGAAGAAATAAAGTGATGACTTTTGTCAGACCAGTTTGTTTAGTTGGCGGAAACAAGAGGCCAGCTTTCAGGCTTCAATCCTCTTTGAAAAATAAAATTTTGAGTTCCCTAAACCAGATGTTAAAATTCTGAAATAGAATTTGTATAAAACCTGGATTTTCTGTTTCATGAGTTGTTTTTTTTTAATATGGCTTACAATGTCAACATTTCTCATAAAGCAGACATTTTGAGTTCTATGTGCACAGTATGAAGCATTTATCTGAATGCCTGTTGTTCTACATTTATATAAATCGTGTTGTTTTGACATCCAGAAGGCATCTCTGTTGGTTTCCATGAGAACAAATCCTTGATTTCTATTTTATTTTCAACTTATAATAATTTTTAAAGGCAGGCCTTTTAAAATGTTGGGAGGTAGTTCAGAAACACTCGTGTTTATCTTCTGTAAAGAGGAGACAACATAGATTGCAATAATAGTTAAATAATGTCAACATAATTCCAAATAGTGTCTTCGTGATGCGTAGGTGGATTGATTTGCAAACATATAAATCCTTTGGTACTTTTTGATAAGCAGGAAAGTACACAATATACTCTTACAGCTATTCAAATACCTTTACAGGTAAACATGCACTTAATTCAGATTCTGAACATTTACATCGTTATGTCCAGGCAATCAGGACTCGTAGTAGAGATGACATCTTTTATTAGACCAAGATTTTTTCAAAAACATTTTCTTAATTTAAAAAAAAAATCATCTTTGTGTCAGAAAGAGACATTCATTATTTTTGATATTATAGGATAATGTTTTTGTTTTCTCAGGATTTGTGCCAACTTGCATTTGAAAGGGGATTAGAAGTCAATTAAAAATGTGCAGAACCAGCAGTTTTAACTTTCTGGTTTGAAATTTAATTTAAATTTAATTTGAAATTGAATGTTAAATGCATCTAATATGTTAAATAAAACCAGCTTTTTTGGATTTGCACTTAAAGCAACTTTATTGAGCAACAGAAGTATTAACTGTAGTTACTGAAATGACAGATTGGTTTTGGTCATCATGGGACAGATTTGCAATGACCTAAGTATCTAACAACGGGATTTTCAAGGATACAAAATCGGGTTAGATACCTTAAGTGCCACTGAAATCCCTTTGAAGCCGTTTGAGCTAGAACTAGAATGACTCAGCCAACAATTAGCTTGTGACAGCATGATAGATAAGGTGATTTGAAACCACCATTTAGGTTGGGGTAATATGATACCTATTTGAATGCAATGGTTGATTGATGGTGATGCCATTTGAGTATCTCCATATAGGACTTACATCTCTATATCTATCTATCTATCTATCTATCTATCTATCTCTATATAAGAACTTATAGGAACTGTTGAATGGGGCACAAGAACTAAGATTGTTTATACATAACAGTGACTAATGTCTTGAGAAGGCTTAGAACAAAAAACAACAATCATGAAAAGGGATACGCTCCTGGTGGTGTTGGGAGTCTGATAGGGTTGAAGAAGTGGAGAAATGGAAGCATACAAAAGCTCTACGGCAGGTAAAGGAAAGAAAACTACAAGAGTCCAATGAGCTCGTCTTGGACACGTTTGGTATCCAAAATGGGATGAAAGCTGATGGAAAAAACAATTATTTGGAAGGCCATGAGTGTGATGTCTGATGGCAGTTCTTAGTTTTCTTAGGTGTTGTATCCCCTTAACTTCCAGTGAAATCAAGGAAGACTTTAACATTATTGCACCATTAAAGTTCTCCTTTGTCAAACCATCTTCTTTTCCACCTCCCACCTAGAATCGGATATAGCAGATTTCGATGGCAGGAGTTCCTTACTGTACAGATTCAATCAAAAACTGATGAGCACCTTCAAAGATGTGGTTTCCCTGAAGTTCAAGAGCATGCAGGGAGATGGAGTCCTATTCCATGGAGAAGGACAGCGTGGAGACTACATTACTCTGGAGTTGCAGAAAGGGAAACTCTCCTTACATATTAACCTGGGTAAGACCTGTTTGTGTTTTCTAATATTGTTGTGTTGAGAGTTGTATTTTATTTCTTGGCTTAGTTGCCAGTTATTTTTATTAGGGCAGTGTCTAGGAAACCCAACTGATACTGTAGTAGTTATCCAAATAGGAAAAGCCTGCTGGGACCTTTTTTAGTGTATTGCAGTATGTTTGCTTCTAGGGTTTGGTTAGAACCAGGAAAAGAAGAGACCCTATCATTGCATGCTCATGAAGGGTGCAGGCATAAGAGAAACTTTGGCTCGGTTCCTCTTTAGTGGATACCTGCTATACATCTTCATTTGGCTGGAAGAAGTATAGCATTGCCCATAAGGGGGTATTATGCGCTGCAAAGCAGATCACCAGTGTGAATGGTCTTCCTCTGTGCAGTATAGGAGCAAGAATAGAAGATAAATGGACTTTCCTTTAACTAGCAGAAGTCAAAACTTGTGGGCAGTTCTACACAGGGGCATCTATAGATAAGAGAGAGATTTCCCTAATTTTCAATCTCTCTTTCTGGCTCACTGTTTCAATTTTTGCTTGAACAACCCAGTGGTGCCAAGTAATAGTTGGGTATTCGTGGGTTTTTTTAACGCTTGCGGTTAAACAATTGTCTTTGGCAGCGTGTTGGACAATTTCACCTGTGCTGTCTCTCTCTCAGAGGAAAAAGAGGTGCCTCTAGGATGATGATCTCTTTGGTGGGATGTCAGTATGGACTTTGCCAGCTAAAAGCATGAGCACATGCCGGCTGAACAATACCCGTTAACCGAAAGCAGCAACTATAACAAACCTCCCATTCAAACCAACCATTAGAGGGGCCTAAAGACCTAGTGTGAACATGCTCTCCTGTCTGACTTCAGACTAATACAGCTAACTACCTTCTGCTTTGGGTTTTATTGTTCTAAATTTCCCATCACCACTACTCCTGAAGGTAGCAATAAGGTCAGCAGTTGTTTATTTCCCCCCGATGCATTTACTCGATAGTGCTAGAAGCTGATGGTGCCTGTTGTCCTCTGTAGCTTCCAGTTTCAGTTGGCAAAGTAGAAAGAGGGGACATATTACTAAAACTCCCTCGTGCAGACAAAGCCAGTGAGAAATGAAGCGGCATCCTCTGTTTATGTCTGTAGGCATTAGCACTCAGTCATCACTCGGGACCAACTGAAAGTACTAAAACAGAAGTTGTTAATAAGTCCTTCTGTGTTTCTCCCTTCATGCTTAATTGTGTTTGTGTGAAGTGCCAATAACAATTTTCCACAGCTCCTTGGGATTTTTTATGTAAACTTGTTTTGTATTTTAAGAGTAGAAGGGATCATCCTGCATTTCTGTTGGTTTTTATTTAAAAAGGCATTGCACATGCTAGTAGCCATTTCACGATGGAGCTGTGAATGCTGGATTCTCCGGTACCATTGGTGTCTTCTCATCCTTCAGAGGATACTCAAAATACAGACACCCAACATGTTTATACTGGTATAATCTGATTTTATGCCAGTGTAAGAGTGGAATACAACCTTATATTACTATTAATATACAGACTTAGCTTAGTGAAAGTCATTGCACTCTGTCACTGTGAAATTTCACGTTGGGAAAACGGTAGTCACCATGTAGTTTTGAGTGACATCAGTGGACGTAGTGTGTGCCCCCCAGCTCTAGTTAACTGCAGCTGACTTTTTGGGAATGACTTTTCGGGAAAATGATGACCTGTTTCTCTGCCACCTACAGTCAAGGTATTATAATGGCAGACTGCTACTCTAAGACAAGCTGATTATCTCGCAGACCCTAGTGCAGTTGACATCTGTGAACAAAATCAGTGCAAACTACGCAGGTGACCAAATCAATGCAAAAGCAATTCAAACTATACTGGTGACCAAGAATTGCCTGTCTGCACCCTCAGGTTTTTACCTTGGGATAGGGACTTGACACCATAGTTATATATTTTGTTTGATTTGTATTTGATTTTTTTTGGTGAGTAGTTACCTGATTGCTGAGTCTCAAAGATAAAATATTTCATTCAGCAATGCATCTGTGCTGCAAGATTGGAATCTGGATTTCAGCCATCACAAATTTTATGAATGTGTACGTCAGGATCAGGTGTATTTGGAGGCACAGATTTGAATTTATAGGCAGTGTAATTAATCATTTTGGAATGTGCATCGTTCCATTGCCATGGAAACTCTGAAGTATTAAGGCATGTGGCTAGTGGGGAAATAGAAGAGGATTTAGCTCTTTGAGAGCTGAGCTTGATTCTTCTATCATTGGAGTTTTTAGGTGAAGTGGGGTTACTTTACTCATGTTGGTAGCGTTAGTACAGGTATTTTCCAGTGCAGTGAAGACTGAAATCTGGCCCTATCTAAGGATCTGTTTTTGTTTAGATGCATTGGAATTACCTTGCTGAAAATACTCGTGTTCATAGCCATTGCTTGGGTTGTTGTGTTTTTACTGCAGAGGCTTAGGTCTATTTTGTTTGCCAAAATGCAAAAAGTGAGCAGTAAGAACTGAAATGTCAGGGTAATCTGCTACGCTGAAGGGCAGCAGATTGTTATGCAGTCTGGACTGAGCTGTTAAAATGTTAGGTTCTCAAATGCCCGTCCAGGCCAAGAAACAGGCTACACGGTGATTTTCCTAGCAGTGGTGTAGAGGGCAGTGCGTGCAGGATCCTGGGGCAGTCCCCTTCTTGTTCCTGATCAAGAAGTTTGCAACGCACCTTCTCCTCTCAAAAAAAATAAATAAATAAATAAAATAAAATAAAAAATGAAGTAGCTACCAAAAATCCAACCTGGGTTTTATGCTGGGTCTGGTTTATTGGGGGGTGAGTGTAAAAGGCTGTTTGGTAGCACATAAACGATGAGCACTATTGAGCCTTAAGCGCTTCCATTCAATATCCCTGGACTCATGACAGTGTCCTCTGCCTGTCTCTGCCCCTCCAGGAGATGCCAAGCTGCGTTTCAGCAACAGCCACATGTCCGTCACCCTGGGCAGCCTCCTGGACGACCAGCATTGGCACTCTGTTCTGATTGAGCGATTCAACAAGCAGGTGAACTTCACGGTAGACAAGCACACTCAGCATTTCCGAACCAAGGGGGACTCGGATCACCTGGACATCGACTATGAGGTGCGTCAGGTCTCTTGGGTTATGTCCTTGCAGGAGAGTCTGAGCTTGGGCAAACATACTTGGGCTTCCCCAGCAGCAGAAATCTCTTCCGAACATGGTTCCCCTTGCCCATAAAACTTCCCTTCATTGTTAACCAGCTCAGGTCGTATCACATCATTTACCCTGTGAGCATTGCATTAGATCCCAGCTGCAGTCTCAGCTGAGGGTACATCCACACAGCCTCCTGCCGTATCTTTTTTTTCTGCATGCACCAAATCCTGAAAATTGGGCAATATAACTGCTTTGGAGAAGTCCTGAGCAAATGGAAATAATCAGGACTAAGTCTGAGAGCAGGCTTGGATGCATGCTCATATCCAGGATTTGGCACATGCGTCTTGGCAGCTCTCCTTGGCTTGGCCCAGAGGTGTCATACAGCGTTCCAGGAAGAGGAGCGATGTTACAGCAAAATCACCTACATCAGTGGCAGATCTCCAAGGGCCAGGTCCTATTCCAGCTATTAGGCACATGAGCGGACTTATGCATCAACACGTGATTTAATTCTCTCCTGATCCAGTCCTGAAAATCTATGAGTGCATCAGTGTTTGTACATAGGCAGAAAAGGTTCCTTGGGCGAATCTGATATCTTTTATTAGACCAACCCAAATATTTGGAGAATATTTATTAAGCAAGCTTTTGGGTTCAAACAACACACTCATCTGACCCTGAAGACTGAGTCGCACACAAAAAAGCAGGGGACCCACACATCTTTTGCATGAACTATTTTTCAGGGTTTGACGCAGTGGGCAATAGTCTCACCTAGTTGACTACGGCCACTTACACACGTAAGGGGTGGGATAGAATCTGGTTCAACTCCAATGGGTAAATTATTAGTTTTCTTTGTTCCTAACAGTCTCTTTGTGCTTATGGTCCTGCTTTTAATCCACCTTGCCACTGGCTGGCAGGTCTGTAGCTGTCCCCAGCTTGAAGATAAAGGCAAGCAACCTTCTCTGTAGAGGTGGCAGGGGTATGGGACCCGCGCAGGAAA
>NW_005842052.1:1622293-1640948 GCF_000455745.1 Alligator sinensis
AAGCAAAGACCCAAGACAGGGTTTTATCAGGGAGAAACATCCTCTGATGCCTGGCTTGCACTCCATAGTTGAGAATTTCCCTTCCAAGGCAAGAAGCCAGGCTGGCAAAAAAAAGTGTAAATTAGGGATCTTCAATGGTCTGTGGAGATGGAGACAGGAAAACTTTGTCAAAACATGCAGCGTGGTCCAAAGAGGTTGGTAGGTGGTTAGAAGTTGAAGCTAAAAAATAGAAATGCAAGCTGGCTCTCAAACAAGCCAACCTAATGGTGAAATGCAATATTTTCTAACTTGCGGGGGGGGTCACCTTTGTAGAGAAGAACCATTGGAAACTAGGAGAATGTCCTTGAAATGAGGAGGGATTGTAAGGATTGGCCCCTCAGTGACTGAGAGATGAACGACCTGGATAATCAGCCCTGCGATTTTCTCACTTTCCGCAAAAATGTGACCCATTACTTCCTGTTGTGCTGTTGACATTGGAAGGGTTTTTTTTTTGTTTGTTAGTTTTGGGGTTTTTTTTGCAATTTCCTACGTGGTCTAATAAAAGGTATCACTTCTGACCCAAGAGTTCTAGATTTTTGCATTAATTGATGTTGGAAGGTATTTGTATAAAGTAACACTGATGCTTCAGTGCAGTTTGAGGAAGTGTTGTTAGCTCACACTTTCCAAAAATGTGTCTCATTGAAGATTATGGAAGCTAGTTAGCCTCAGCTGGTACAGATCAGTATACCATCACCTACTTCAATCAGGCACTCCAGTTTACACCAACCAAGGATCTGCCCGCCCCCCCCCCCCCCCCCCCCCCCCCCCACCGCCCAGCTCAACACTTGCCAGGGTTTGTTTTTTTCAATTCACGTTTGAATAACTCAAGCATTTCAAACCTAACATTAGAGACAATGAAGTCTAATGAAAGTTTATCTCAGCACACTTAAGGGATTAAAGATCTAGCTAAGGGTAATAAGACCATTAGTTTGGTAATTACAATTATTACTGATCACTAAGGAAACTGTTTTCTCAATAATGCAGCAGTATAATTGATATTGATTTTTTTTTCCCTGCTTTTTTTTTTTTTTTTTAAACCCAGCCCAGTGTCCCTAAGCAGGAGACTTAAAAGAACAGAAAATTAAGGAAAAAGAATGCCAAGTGATTTAAGCAAGAACTAACAATTCTCAGCTCGAAATCAGCTTTGCTATTGCGTGACCCCTTGTGTCAATAACAAACTTGCAAGCGATGTGGTGTTGAAAACGGTTTCCCTCTTTATTGCCATGTAATGATCAATTAATCCTACAGAGGCACAAGTTCATCAAGTCTCCTTCATTAAGGTTTCATCTTCAAAGCAGGGCTGACGGTTTTATCTCTGCAGTTTCCTTTTATTTATTTTTTGCTTTATTTACTCTGTTCTTACACACACACACACACACACACACACACACAGTCTTCTCACACCATTGCAGCAATGGGTTTAGACAAACCTTTTAGATAGAAACTGGAATTGCTAAGGGGGGAAAAAAAAAGGTTTAAATAGCTTCTAGTATTTCTGCAATGTTAAGCAGCCATCCCTCGGTGACCTCGCATCAGTTGTTCTTGTGCAGGACGCAGCACACTCTGTGCCTTCTGTATGTTGTATATTTTTTACATGGCTGTTGACATTGATAAAAGGGGGGGAAAAAAGTGTGGGGGAAGATGAAAACCTGGAAAGGGGAAAAAAAAAAAAAAAAACCCACCAAAGCCCCAAAATAGCAACAATAGGAATTTCTTTGTCAAAAAGGCCCACGTAAATGAAGCTTGATTTGGATTTTACACCTACAAATTGAGTATAAGATTTTGAAAATTAACATTTAGTCATAGATTTGAGCTATAAATTCCATCTCTGAAAGATTTTTTTTTTTAAATTGCATTCCTTAATTCTTTTTTCCTTTGATGTGTCATGTGCAACAGCTTATAGTTGTCATAGATGGCTCAGTTGAAGGTACATTCTCTTGGTATTTTAAGACTGACAGTTTAAAGCAAACCAGCAAAATGATGTCTTTTATTGTTATTAAGTGGTATCATGTATTTATATCACTGCTGTCCAATGAATGTCATTAGAATTGCTGAATGATCTTCTATCCTGTTCTCTGAGCAATGCATTATAGTCAATATTGCTCAGAAAAAGCAGGGATATTCCTTAAGCATGTACCATATGGATCATCATTTAGGAGCAGAAAGATATGAGTTCTCCCTTTTCATTGATCTGAAATTCCATGGTGCCTTGGTTTACTGCTTGGGGAAAGCAATGGCCATGGACTGGACTTAAAGTTATGATTTTTAGGCTCTAGGGTATCCCAGATGCAGCCTTGCAACCGGGGGGTGGGATACATGGAAGCCCTCAATTGTCATACAAAATAGGGCTGTGCAAAGTTTCGGTCCCTAATTTGATTCGGTGGAGATTCGGTCCAATTCGATGGCTGAATCTCTGAATCTGAATCGAATCAGAGGACCCTTCAATCCCTTCGAATTGAATCGGATCCCTCCGAATCGATTCAGAGAGATTCAGAAAGATTCAGTGATTCAGACATAGACACAGCTTTAAATGTTTTTTCTACGTACCTCTAGGTAGCAGGGGCTCGTGAATGCTGCGAGGCTGGGGCACATGGAGTATCTTGCAGGAGCGTGGGGGGCTGCCCAGTGCACTCAGCAGACCTGGAAGTGAACCAGAAGCACTTCTGGGTCTGCTGGGGAGCACGCAGGTAGCCACTCCCCTTACCCCCCGGGGTTGGTGACTGGTGCCTCCTGGGTCTGGAAAGGCACCTGGGGTCCCCCTGTTGCCTATTGCCAAGTTGGGGGGACATGGGGGGACCCCTGTGCACTCCCCGGCAGACCCCTAAGTGGACTGGAAGTAGTTCCAGTCCACTTCCAGTTTCACCGCTGAGCACGTGGATGACCCCCACCTCCTGTGGGACGCTCCATGTGCCCCAACATCACAACATTCATAAGCTGTTCCTGCTACCTCGAGGTATGCAGAAAAAGCATTTCAAGCTGTATCTGGGTCCGAATCACTGATTCTCCAAATCAGCATCGAATCTTCAGGTTCATATTTGGCCAAAGCGAATCAGGGACAGTGATCTAAATCAACGAATCCAATCAGTGTCCCTGATTCAGGCTGAATCTGAATCCAAATTGAATAGAGCCTGCTTTGCATGCCCCTAATACAAAAGCTTTTATCAAATGAACCCACAATGTTATAGTTGCGACTCCAGAATAACCTTTATGTTTCTTGTTTTGGCAAACATTCTGGGGAAGTTTTATGTAATTTTGGAGCTGAAAGATCCACATCCTCCTCCATAGTCTAAAAAAATGTAGCCAGCATTGTACTTGTTCTTAATAGGAACTGT
Organism: Alligator sinensis; assembly: GCF_000455745.1. Lineage (NCBI taxonomy): Eukaryota > Metazoa > Chordata > Crocodylia > Alligatoridae > Alligator > Alligator sinensis. The sequence goes on from NW_005842052.1 coordinate 1,625,665, forward strand.
GCCCAAATATTAAGGCAATATCATTTAACAAACCCTGTAGTCCTCCCAGTAAATTATACATTGAACAGTAAAAATTCTAGTCATTTCTTCTTTTCTTGTTTGTTTAAATATATTATGTTAAATGTTTTCTTCTGTGCTCTTTGCACAGAAGAAATTGTTATACATTATATTATATATTAGATAATATAATACTATATGTTTATACGTATATTATATTATGTTAAATGTTTTCTTCTGTGCTTTTTGCTTGTTTGTTTAAATATATTATGTTTTCTGCCTTAACACAACATAGTGCTTTATGTGTTGAGGGCAAATTTTCCTCTCAGACCTATTCTTGTGTACTCTGGAGTTTATAGTGACTTCAGTGAACAGAGGTCTAGAGAGTTGTTGGCGCTTTGAACTCGTGTGGTTCATTTCCGTCAGGAATCTCAGTGTACTGCACTATCAAAATGTTTTATGTAGCCACTATATGCATGCCACTGACCCAGAAGAGCATCTCCAAATTAATTGTGAATCTCCAGGCCCAACTTATTTCTGAACTCCCCTGCAGGCAGGGATAATATGTGCATTACAGCATCCCTACAGACTGCATCTGAGCCAGCCTGGGGATGGCTAAAACCTTGCTCTTCCTCCCCTCCATGCTTCCTTTCTGTCTTTTGAGACATTTGTTTCACAGAAGCACTAATATGGAGCAGTCCTTGCAGTTGTGTTTGCCTCCTTGCAAGGATAAATATCCTTCTGCTCACAAAGTAGCGTAATGCCTTAATGGAGTCAGTCTCACAACGTCCCAGGAATACATTATTATTTACATTCAACACATGCAGAAGAGCCCCTCCAACAACTGCCAATAGCAAAGATATAGACTTTGAGATGATGGTCTAACTGCTAGGTGTGGTACATACAGGTGGTGAGAACCATAGAGTCATAGACAACGAGGGTTGAAGGGAGCTCAGGAGGTCACATCCAGTGTAACCCCCTGCTCAAAGCAGGGCCAGCCCCAACTACACCATCCCAACCAAGGCTTTGTCTAGCCAGTTCCTAAAAAACCTCCAAGGTAGGAGACTCCCCCACCTCTCTGGGTAACCTGTTCCACTGCTTTACTACCCTGCTAGTGAGAACGTTTTTTTCCTAATATCCAGCTTTCCTGACTGCAGCTTAAATCATCTTGCCTTGGTCAACTCACAGTCTAAATAGATGAGACTAATAAAGGAAAGGGGGGAATCAGAGGTGAAGTGATATGGCCAAGGCTGCAGAGCAGAACAGTGGCAGAGCCAGGCATTGAACCTGGGTTTCAGAGAATCAGAGAAAATGAGGGTTGGAAGGGACCTCAGGAGGTCACATCTAGTCCAACTCCTTGCTTCAAGCAGGACCGGCCCCAACTACATCATCCCAGTCAGGGCTTTGTCAAGCTGGGTCTTAAACACCTCTAAGGATGGAGACCCCACCACCTCTCTGGGGATCCTGCTCCAGTGCTTCTCACTTCTGAGTGAGAAAGTTGTTCCTAATATCCAACCTCAACTTCCCTTGCTGCAACTTGAGCCCATTGCTCGTTGTCCTGCCATCTGCCCCCACTGAGACCAGTCTAGCTCCATCCTCTTTGCAGCCCCCCTGCAGGGAGTAGAAGGCTGCTGTTCAATCACCCTCAGTCTTGTTTTCTGCAAACTAAATCAACCCAGTTCGCTCAGCCTTTCCTGACAAATCCTGTCCCTCAGCCCCCAAATCACTTCCATTGCCCTGCGCAGGACCTGCCAGCACATAGTACAGCTCTGTTCACTTCCCTACATGGCCGCTTCCCTTCGCCCAATCTGACTCCAACCCCACGCTCCACGTGCTGTGCTCATTCCTTTCCCCAACGTGTTTGAGTCATAACTGAGTGTTGTCTTTGTTCTTTCCCAAAGCTCAGTTTTGGAGGGATCCCGGTTCCAGGAAAGCCAGGAACCTTTCTGAAGAAAAATTTCCATGGATGCATTGAGAACCTGTATTACAACGGCGTCAATATAATTGATCTTGCAAAAAGGCGCAAACCGCAGATCTACACCGTGGTAAGGATCTAATAGTCTGTTTTTCTTCATTTGATTAATTAGCTTCCTATCTGTGCTGTTTACAGGCACTGCCATCATGATCGGTAAATGCACCTCCAATTAACGAGTGCTGCAGGTAGTTAACTGGTTAACAAGATATTTGCTGATGCTCATGTGCTTTCAGCTGAGTCAGTAAAAGGTGCAGGTACAACTAAGCAAACTTCACTGATTTTCCACTGGATTGAATCAGTAACTTGTAGCTGAGGCACGCTTAGTTTGGGCAAAAGTTTTACCTTCTACTGAGCAAAAATTCCTGGATCTCTGAACAGACTCACAGAACATCGAATGCTGTTACTGATGCTGTTTAGGTGTAGGTTTAGATTTATATCCTGCCCTATCCAGAAGAGCTCAGCATGGATTACAATACCAGGCAAACAAACCTGATGATACAAAACAATGCAAATGCTACAGCTAACTCTGATAATCTTCCTGACCTGGAATAAAATCTATTGTCTTGGTATCCCCCCACAAGTACTTGGGGTGAATAAAGGTCTCTAAATGTGGCCCTTAGCTTGGGTTTGCATGAAAACTGAGGGGGAAATGCCACAGATTTTTCAAATAATGTTTCCCATTGGTCTCCCCTTCAATTCTCCAAATTCAGAGTATTGGAAATGTATTTGAACAACTCTGTAACTGGTTGGAAACAATGGGGAAAAGAAATGCTGTCAACCTTTCATCAAACTGGTGCTTGTTTTTTTTAACTGAAACATTTTACGTGAACTTTTTCAAACATGAAACTTCAGTGAAAATGTCATCTACATCTGGTTAGTTTTTCTCAACCAAAAAACTAAGAATATACTTGCGTGCACATACATACGTACATTATATGTATATAATATTATGCATACATACATATATGCAGGCATCTATATATATATATATATATATATATATATATATATATATACACACATATATATATATATATATATATATATATATATATATATACACACACACACACACATGTGTGTATATATGTATGTGTGTATATATGTATATGAATGTGTGTGTATATATAAAATATGGGTGTTTACACATTTTATATATAAAGTTATAGATGTATAACATTGTGTGCATGTGTATACACACACCTAGAATGTGTGTGTATGTGTGCGTGTGTGCACGCGGTTATGAGTGTTGAGTGGGTGGCATGAAGCTTTTTATAAACAGAACAGGAAACCTTGACTTCAGGAGGAAAATGCTGGTGCATTGCATTACAGTATCCAAGATTTAAAAGACCATTGCACTTGTTTTACATCCTTACAGATTAGACATGCAGCATATTTAGGTTTCCATTTTTGAATGAAATGTTGGCCGATTAGAATTCGTAGGACATTTTACTGTATGTCAGGGATACAGACATACCGTGGGTCAGATGAGCGGCATGGGGCCACTCTGTCGGCTGGATTAGGCCAACAGGCCAGCCCTGCAAGCCAGATCCAGTGCACGTCCCATTCAGGCCCTGCGTGCCACTCGCAGCACGTGAGCGTGCTGCATGCAGCATGTGGATGAGCTCTAGGCCAGCCCTGCACATGGCTTGCAACATGCTCCAGACCAGCTCCGCACACTGTATGCAGCACACAGTTGTGTTGCACGTGGCACGTGGGGCTGATCTGAGACCCGCAGGCAGCACCAGGGGCCAAATCATAGGTCTCTGCATGCCGGATCTGATCCATGGGCTGTGTCTTTGCCACCCCAACTGTATGTCATTGTAAAAATAGGGCCAGTCATTGAAATAAAACTGCTCTTGCTCCCTATAGCAGTTTGTGGAGTTTGGTGGCAAAGGATATATTCACCCCATAGTCAGTCCAAATGGAAAAATTCTGCCTTGCTAACTGTGTGCTGACTCAGAGCTCTGGGGTCACAGCTTTAGGAAGTGCTTTAGACTGACTTTGTTCCAATGAAATGTCATTTAGGATTTCACCTAATGCCTCAAATCAAAATAACCTATTCAAGGCTCATGTTCATGGTGGTTTCATACATGCCCATAGCATATTTTTCTCCAGCCCCTCTTGAATACTGTATGTCAGTAATACAGTCCCAGCCATCAAAAGAGACATTTGTTTGTTCTGGCATTAGGAGGTGATCAGAAGTTGCAAAGTTTAGGTCCCTTGAAAGAAGAGGATGTCTCCCCCACTCCTTATTCTTCCACCTACCTGCACCCATTTTCAAAAGCTGGTTCCTAAAGTGCCTCTTGCAAGACTTGTGCTCTTGTGCCATGCATATGTCTGGCAGTTGCACACATCAAGTATATACCAGTAGTCGGGGTCCATCGTGTGCTGTATTTCAGCTTGCACTGTGCAGAGAGCCTTGGATAGCCGTCTTTTTGTCCACGTTTGCATGTGTGCGCAGGTCTAACAGTCCCTTGCAGAAGCGTTTCCCCCTTCACCTCTTCTGCTGCAGGCTCCCAAGGGTTTCCTCCCCATCTCAATACCTTAGATGACTCCAGGAGTCATCATTTCTCTTGGAGATGCAGTTAAACTAGCCACTGTACTGTGAAAGGTCCTGTGGGACAAAAAGGCGGGTTCTCCAAGCCCATTGATGTTTTCAAGTGATGCTCTCATGCTACCAGGGAGTCGAAAGCTTGCTCCAACTGCTGTCTACCTCCCCAGGCCCACCTGGGTTCTGCTTTGTGCGACTGCTCTTTATGAGATAGTGCTGAAAGGGAAAACTGGATGAAAGGATGTACAAAAGCACACAATGAAGTACATCAAGAAGTTTGACTTTCCACTTCATACAGTCCATTGCCTACTTAATACCTTTTAAAGTTCACACCTGCAGAGGCAATGCTGATAGCACGGTATAAAAAACCCTTCTCTTGGTTCTCCAGGTTACTTCCCCTGCAGCGAGTCAGTCTGCATAGCCACACACGCTGGCCAACAAACAGAAAAGAAATGGCTTTTCCAAGCGACAATAACTCTGTGGCCTCATGCAGGCAGTTTTCATTTGAGTTGAAGTTGAGTCCTGAAGTCATTCGAATGACAAATGTCTGTCTCTTAACCAAAAATCTTAGCCCAGATCCACGTTTCATGCTGGGAAAGCCATAATTCACAAGGAAAACAGCTTGTAGCTCCAGAGCAGAGGCGTCATTGGAGAGAAATCTCCATGTTATCTTCTACCAAATGACATGAAGTCTGGAGAGCAATGTGACATCCAGAAACCTGCACCTACGGGTCTCTCCACAGCCTTTGCAATAGGCAGAGTGATGATATTTCAGTTTCAAAAGCACGGGCCTCTGCTGCGGAGGATAGGATAAAGCCTGCTCCGAGTAATGACCTTAGATGTACTACATTTACAGCAAAGAAGAGACCCTGCAGGTGGGCAGTATTAATGTTTCATCTGCATAGTCTCCTTGCCAGGTGCATTTTAGTATCATTTGACATCTTTGTTTTTCTAACTCTTTTTTTCAGTGCTTAGACATGTAGGAAACCCCCATACGATGATGAGACCTGTCTGTTTTATACTGTGTTTTGTCTTCAAATGTCATTCCTTCTTCCGTCTAACAGATAGCCGTACTGCCAGCTCTCATCCAATATTTTCATCCAACTTTTTCTCTGAGTTTTCCCCCCCCCCTTTCCATGTTGATATGTATCATGCTTCTTGAGCGTGCCAAACACTGTGTAAGACTCTAGCATTTCCCCTCGTCAACGTGTTCACCAGTTTTGTAGCACAGGGTTGCAAAATATTCTAAAAAAATTCATAGCAAGCCTCACCATTGTTCTGCTTGGTGTCTTATTTTCCCCGAAAGTCCCTGGGGGATCTTTTTGAACACTTATACCAAATCTTTCAGTCTCTTAAAATCCATGATGAGACTCTCTGAAGCAGATTTTTCTGCTATGTTCTCATTTCCTTGATCTTGCTCAGGTAACACAAAAGATGCCAAGATGGATCGGTGTGCGTGGGGAGTTTACTGCAAGCAAGGAGCTCATTTCCTCACATGAGTGACTGGGCCCATTGAAAGAGGCTCATGGATAGGGCATAATGCTGTTTTCAGGCCATTCCTACTATGTGAAGAGTTTGCTTAGTGAACAGCTGGCACAGGGGAAGGTACTCAAGGGTCAGGAAGCTTTAACGCACTCCTGACAGTCCCTGTCTGCTTCATCCAGGAGAAGCCAAAAGAGGATTTGACCTCCTGGCTCCAACTCTGATATTTTTGGCCTAAGGCTCAATGTTTAATGAGAAGGTTTTGACCTCTCTGAGCTATGCCCAACACCTCCAGTCATTACATGCCTCTGGGATTTGAAGTATCCACAGCTGTGATCATTACATAGAAAAGAAGCCGGTGATTAGGGATAAAAGAAGAGATCCCAGAGAGGCCGACACTTAAAGTTTCTTTCACCCTACCATTGCTTTTATTCACTTAAAATAGGGAGTATTCCTCTCCCCTCCCCTGACTCTCATAAATATTTGAATTGTATTATTAAATAGCTGAGAGAGGCCCGTGTCTATATGAGATCTGAGAGGAAAGCGTCAGGCCTTTCGGCTTCCTATTCTCCGGCAGGTGTTATCAACCCTCGAGTGTGCTGGAAATGCCGTGAAGAATCGGGGAGTGACAGTGCAGCACAATGAGGGACGTGATGACATGTAAATGCATCGCTGTACTGCCTTGGGGAAATAACCAATTGCCAGCATCAAAAGAGTGAAGAAAGATACGGAGTGACAGGAGAATGTAAACTAATAACCCATTCCCTTTATGGGGAGTGCAAACATGCTATTTTATTTAGCTGATTTGAGGTGCCTTCATCTTGGGAAGAATCTGCTTGTCTACACACATGTCATTTAACCAAAGTCTTATCGGAAGCATGGATTGCTACTTCTGAAAGTCAGACTGGTTATTTACAGGGGTAGAGTTTACAAGCCAGGGAGTTAGAAGATACAATATATTTACATATAAACTGAGGAAAACATTGCCTAGGACCATTGAGGGAAAGTCAACGTTGAGTCCCATCATCGTAGCCTGAGCAGCGATCTGTTCGGAGTCCAAAGTGCATCGTGCAGAAACATATGGAGCCATTGGGACGTATTCTGGAGCTGTATCCTGGCTTACCTCAAGGCCTGCTGTTATGTATAATTAAGCCACGGCTTCTCCATCGTGGTTTTCCATTTGTATTTCTTTCTCTGCATCATCTTTCCAACTCTTTTCACAACCACTTATAGACTAAATGTGAACAAATAAATGCCTGAGTCAAATGGTGAGTCCCAGAGCATTTAGATGAATAGAAATAAGGCAAAATGAGTCCAGTGACCCTTATGGGTAGCACTCAGAATTTACCTGCAAATTTTGGCTGGGTACCATAAGACTTTTATTCTTTTGCTGTGCTGTCTCCAGTCTCTGGGCCTCATACATAACCATACACCTGTTCCATACAGCCACCACTTTGAAGTATAAAGGGGCCTTAGACTTGGTATAAAGTACCCTTACCTCTATTTTAAAGGCTGCTCTTACATAGCCAGAGTCAAGTATTGCATCCTTTGTGTAGTCTTTAATGAGACACACTGTACTGACTGACTATTGAAAGACCTGATGCAAAGTGCATTGCCATGAATGAAAACTTGGCCTTAAATACTCAAGGTAATGGAAAAAAAAAGAACACCCTCCTGTTTTATGATATGACCATACCCTTTCTATTTTAAGGTTTCATCCAAATGGCCTGTCTGGTTCTCCATGTATCTGCTGCCAGAGCTAAGAGATGAAGTTTATTCTATTCATATTTGAGGGTTAGGTTTCTCATGTCTTCTGTTTGGCTGTACAGGCATCATATTTCTACTGTGAGAATCCCTGCTCGGCCAGTAGAAAACTACTAGCAGGCAAGCATTTATTTAGTTTCTCCCAAGGAAATCATGTCCCTTCTGGGAGAGGATCTTACCTTCTTCTCCTCTTGAGGCATGTACAAGAATTATATGGAGGATGTAGTTACATCTTACAGTGAGCACGTGCTACTTTTAATTGGTGTTCAAGATAGCAGGTGCTTTCTTTGAGTCGCATATTAAGGGTTAATACCCCCTGTCATGTGCACTGTTTCGACCTGCCCTTAAAGTGTTGATGAGCTGGGGTATGTCTAGTCTAGCCTGCTTGCCTGCTCTCTGGGGTTGGGTAGGTGGCCCATATTGCAGGCAGCCTGGGGCTGGTAGGGTCCCATCAGGCCTTCCAGCCCCTGCCTTGCCTACTAGGCACGTGTTGCCTGGATTGCCTCCACCAGCTTGGATTGCTGCCCCCGTTCCCCCTCCCCCCAAATGGTCACCCTGCTTCCTGGGGCTCCCCACCTGTCCTTTGGGAAGCTCCACTGCCCCCCTCATTCCCCCACCCTCAGGGCTCCCCTGGATGCTTTTGGGGGGGTGTCTTTTTCTACCCCCTGCCCCCCCAGGACTCATGACTTGTCCGTACCTCTTACATTCTCCAGCTCACTTGCAGCTCCCAGCACTTCCCAAGGAAGCAAGCAGGGAAGGGGAATCTTCCTGCCACCGCTGCTGTTCTCTGGGCTGGGCTCAGCTAGGAGAGCAGCAGTGGCTAGACAGGTGGGTTCCCCTTCCCTGCTGGCTCCCTTAGGACAGTGCCAGGAGCTGCAGGTGAGCCAGGGGACATGGAGGAAGGGGAAGCCATGAGGGTGGAGGGGTGGGGGAGAGGATTGGGAGCAGGGGGCATGGGCAGGAGGGCTCGCACTGGAGATAAGGAGGATGGGGGATACCCCGAGGGGCAGAGGGAGGTGGAGGAGTCCCTCCCAAGGGGTAGGGGGAGGAGGGTATTTTCACATTTAGGTGCTCCTGGCCCCTGCTGTCACTGGGGTAAGATAACATGGCTGAAAGCAGTGTCTCCTAGGTTGCTAATGGACCACTCCCATCTGGTTTGGGACCTGTGGAGTTGTCACATAATACAAGCTGCCCAAAACCAATTAGAGGTAATCCTCGATGAAAGAGGATTATCTCTAAGCCACTCAGAGGGCCCTTAGCATGTGCTTTCATTCCCTAATGTGTGGACACTCCTCGTTTAAGGGCCCTTAACTCATATTTAAGTTACTGTGTAACAACACCCTTAGATCGGCTTAACTGAGGGTAGGTTGATCTAAATGGCTGGTCATGCAAGCGTTCAGAGGGCTTACATTTCTCTGAAAATGGTGCACCTGATCTGAAGTGAGTTCACTTCAGAGGTGAATGTCTGTACATGTTCACAGCACTGCCGTGGGGCCAGGAAAGTGCAGCCACTTGCCACAGCCCCAGGGCTGTGCTGACTTTACCCCACCCCAATACTGACTGGGCTGACTTCCACCTCACCGACCTCCCCTGGACTCTCCAGCTTCCCCTGCGGAGTCGCTAGCCCTTTCCCCCAAGATAAAGTATCTGCCCAAAATTAAACCAGGTCCTGTGAGTGTTTTTCTTACCCCTAAAGTGCTGCATGGAGGGGGATACCCTGTTCCCTCCCCCAGCACAGCCCTTTCAAAGCTGGCATCTGCAGCCCACCTGCTTTCCTCCAATATGTAGAAGAAGCTGCTGCCCACCTTCAATTCCCAAACCAAGGGTCTGGGAAGTGGACAGGGGGCTTTGCCTTGCTACTCCAGTTCTCTGGGAGCGTGAGGAGTGGAGCTGGGGCAGGTTGATCCCCAGTCTGGGGAAGCGGCGGACAGCAGTGGGGAAGGGGCAGCTGAGTGCTTGTCCTGCTCCCTCTCCCAGGAAGATTATTAGTGGTGGAAATTTCTCAGAGATACCCATGTCCGGAAACAAGAGCCCATTCAAGGCCTTAGATAAATATGCGGATGATTGGACTTTAAAGGCAAAAAATGCAATAAACAAAACTAATATATATATAAAAAAAAAAAAAATGTTGATCTGAATTGCTTTGCACGCACTGTCTGTTTCCAGGTAGACAGAGCTGTGTCTCAATAGAATTAAAAAAAAAAAAAAAATCTCTTGGCCATTATTCCAGAGAATAAAATGATTAAGCCTCAGACCAATTTCCTTGAATTGGAAGGAAACAGAGTGGCTTTCTGCTAATTCTCCAGTTCCAGTGAACTCATCCATCTGGTTCACTCCTGGCAAGGTGAATTTGAAGAGTGGATTCACCCTCCTCTTTCTGTTCATAACAGGGGGAGCGATGAAGCAGCCTGTATTTTGTTTGTATTTTTCCTTGCTGTTTCTTTTTCCCCTTTGCTTACCGTGCCTCCCTTTCCTTGAAGAAATGATTTATGATTTTTCAAATTAGCTTTATAGCTGCTCCCATCTTTCACAGCAGAGTCTCAGCCATTGTACCGCATAATGGAGTGATAATGTTCAGTAACTGCAAATGTAAAGGCTGTAAAATCTTTCGTTACGATATCGGCCAGTGACCTAAAGCTCAGGAGGCTGAGGTAAAGAAAACTCAGAAATGTTTAGTGAAGCATATAATCCCCTGAGTCTCTCGCAGGGATAATGCTGCAGTCTATTGAACACTTTATTTGTATTAAATGAGAGTTTTCCTTGGAGGAGCAGAGTCTTAAAATAAATAAATAAAGCCATTCACTTGTACCCCTTTAGAAGCAGGATGCTGGAAACAGAGTGGACATTTTTTTTTTAAGAAGGAAAATGCTGATTGGTTGAAACGTAACTCAGCTAATACCTTATAACCCAGGCTCCTCGCTCCCCATATGAATGCCCTGACCCCAAAGCCATTGGCTATTTTCTCTTATTTTTCATGAAAATCTCTGAGTGGTGTTGGTTTTGTCTCTTTATGCAACAGAAAAATGACTTCTGTTCAGAAAAATCTCACTTTTGTGGGCTGGAAACCATGTTTCACATCAACTCACATCAACACATCAACGTGTTAGGTAGTCTAAACTCCGTTTAGGAACAAAGGGCTTTTGGGATCACTGAGTCCAGTCCCCTGCCATCACGGGCAACTATGCATCCATGAAGGGTGTCCTAGAACCAAGCTGATAGCGAGAAACCTTCTTCAGATTTTCAAGCTAAATTTATTTGGAGGTAGCTTATATCCATTTGGTCTTGTGTCAATATTGTCATACATTTCACTTAGCCTGCCTTCCGAAATCTCCCCATCTAACTCTCTGCAGACAGACCACATCCCTTCTTTATCGGATACACTCTACAGAGTGATTCATGAGCAGAACTGGAATTCTTTGCAATGCTGTCCCTGCAGGGGAGTTGATAGCTCCAAAATATTTGTCTGTTCGAACTATTCAAGCTGTGGTCTTGGATGTTGGTGGTTTAAATGATAAACAATGGTTCTCAGTTTTTTTTAGGGTTGTGTCCCCCTATTTAATTTTGCATTCTTGCTGTGTGCATCTATAATTCTGTTTTCTGAAGAATAAAAAATAACATTTTACATCACCTCAACAGCACTATACCTTTCCTAATAGCATGGGGGTCCCTAGCACATGTTACATTTATGGTACACTTAATGGCTAAGTACAGACAGTCAAAAAGCCCAAGGCTAAATTGATTCAATCTTTGCATGTTAGTCTGTGCTGCGTAGATTGAACTGATTGGCAAGTGAAGAGACATTCACTTTTGATTCTGGAAATGCAGCCACATGCCTGCAGTGGCCCAGGCCAGAAGCTGGGGGCGCTAAAGCATGCCTCCTTGCTGGGCTGAATTAGACAGTTTGTGGAAAGGCTAGCTTGCCCATCCTGCAAAGCATCCTGGAACGCTGGTAGACTGTGAGTTAAGGATTTTTGTCTGTACTGAACAGCTTTCCTAGGGATGTCACGTTCCCATGATTTGTATCCTATTGACAGATCAGAGCAGAGGGGATTTAACTGGATCCGGTCCTCTATCCCCATGGCTTATCCTAATATTGCTGTAGCAGTTTCCTTTGTCTTCAAAAGCACTTAAGATCATATAAATGCCAAGAAAAAGCTGAATGGTCCATTAAAATATGTTCTTACAGGGTTTATTTAATACCTACAAAAGTAATTGGAAAGAATCCAGTGGGGCTTTGGATAAGATGTATAGCCGTTGGGAATCATCTTGTAGAGTGTATGCTATTACACTATCACTTCTTTATCACCATCTATTTAGCCACTATATTCTCAAGTCCCTTCTCTCAGGAAAAAATGTCCCAACTCTTTCCTGAGTTGCTTCCAAATGCTGTTATCCACTACAATTTCCACTATTCATTCAGTACCTTTCTCAGATTAAGGCAACTTTGACCATTTTTTACTTCTGAAAATAGAAGGTAATAGGACACTTCTCTAAAGGGTGAGGAAGAGGAGAGCCTCTTGGAAATTTTTAAATCTCTTTTTTTTCCCCCCACTATAGCTTTAGAGACTTTCTCCAATCACAAATCAGTCTGGAGGTCTTGGAGTCTATGGCATTCTCAAATGCCCCCTGATGTTTAGCTGGAGTTTCTAGCTGTTGTACACAGCTGATCTCCTTCTCCCTCTAGAGACTATAATCATTTTATCACATTTCCCAGCCAGTGGGCATTTACGTTTTAGTTAAACTGGGTCCAAATGTAAAATCAGCTGTTAGCCAAAGGTTTTGTAGGGTGTCTGAGTTCCTGAACTTAAAGCAAAATGCTTCTGATCCAACGCAGCTGTATTGGGAGCTGCTTACTCTTCTGACTAGACCTGGTGAAATACTTCGCTGCATGCAATCAGTACAAATTTGACCCCTGTATTATGTCTGTGCATTTCTTTTCCTTTTAGCAAGCATAAGTGTTAACTAATTGTCTGTACTGCCATTATATCATTTCAAATGCTAATCTAGGAGGCTAAGGAGGGTTGCTTTGGGTTAATACATGGAAAGAGACTTCAGACAAAATAAGCTGCTATACTTTTTTAAGGCAATAACTATTTTCTTTTGCTGTTTTTTTCAGTTGATCCTTTGCCTTAGCCTGCTGCTGCAGGGTGCTCTTCAGGGTGCTCTTCTCTTTCTTATCAGAGACAAAATTACACTTGAACCCACTTAAACTATCCATAACGTGCTTTTCAAAATAAAATGAATTAAGTTAGATTACAAATTGCCTAAGAATCATCCTTTACATTATTTTAGTGAAATGATGTTTGGTGATCATGCAACAGGTACAGGCTGGGGACTGACTGGCTAAACAGCAGCTCTGCAGAAAAAGGACCTGGGGGTAACAGAAGACAGTAAGCTGGATATGAGCCAGCAGCGTGCCCTTGTTGCCAAGAAGGCTAACAGCATCCTGGCTGCATCGGTAGGAGCATTGCAAGTAGATTGACGGAAGTGATTTTTTCCCTCTATTCAGCACTGATGTGGCCACATCTGGAGTCCTGTGTCCAGCTGTGGCCCCCCACCATAGAAAGGATGTTGACACATTGGAGAGAGTCTAGTGGAGGGCAACAAAAATGGTTGTGGGGCTGGGGGACAGGACTGGTGAGGAGAGGCTGAGGGAAATGGGCTGATTTAGTCTGCAGAAGAGAAGACCGAGGGGGATTGAATAGCAGCCTTCAGCTCCCTGCAGGGGGATTGCAAAGAGGATGGAGCTGGACTGGTCTCAGTGGGGGCAAACAACAGGACAAGGAGCAATGGGCTCAAGCTGCAGGAAAGGAAGTTTAAGTTGGATATTAGGAAAAACTTACTCACTTCGAGGGTAGTAAACCACTGGAACAGGCTGCCCAGAGAGATTGTGGGATCTCCATCTTTGGAGGTTTTTAAGACCCAGATAGACAAAGCTTTCTCCGGGCTGATCCTGCTTGGAGCAGGGGGTTGGACTAGATGTGGCCTTCTGAGGTCCCTTCAACCCTCATTGTCTCTGTTTCTATGATCCTGTGATCTATGGGGGCAAACATTTCACTGATGAATGTAGGTGAAAAAACATTGGTGGTAACGAGCCTGCAGTGCTTCATGTTCAAGGTCATTTTGGTGCATCCTGAGCGCTTGCTGTGCATTGAGAAGCCCTTGCCCTATTTCAGCAACCTGGCATGTTCTAACTCAGTGGTTCTCAACCTTTTTTTGTACCAGGAGCTATTTGTAAACATCGATGTCCAGTCCCAAGCTAATCAATAGTTTAAGTAGACAGCCTCCTGCTAGATTGGTTTCTCACATTTTTCACCTTTACAGGAGAAAATCTGTGATTTTCCAGATTTTTCTGCACCATGCTGCAGACTCCCCCAGCACTGCAGGCTCCTGTGCCACCCCACCCAGGCATCTGGGGCAGAGGCAGGATGTGACAGCGAGAGAAGGGAAGGGGAGACCGGAGACCCTGGCTGCAACTGCAGCTGGCAGGATGAGAGGAGAGTGGACAGGAGGTGCCGCAAGGCCCAGTCCTAAGTGCATGACATGAGCTCAATGTACTGTCCAGCTACTTACTCATTCGGGACAAAATCTTATCTAAACCTTGTACCCAGTAGGAAATTAAATCCCTCTCTCTGCATGTTCCAGCATGTAAAACTGAGCATTCTTGTATTACCTCTAATGAAGGGGAAATATAGCGTTCTCATTACAAATAGGAATTTAATCTTGGGTAAGATGTGAAAAGCACTGAACCCCCGCCCCCAGAAGTTTAAGCCGATGCATTTTTGGGTGGGGGAAGAAGTGTTGTTAAAGTCTGGCTGGCTTCCTTTTTGCACAACTGGTTGAAACGGTTCAAATGTCAGAAATGTCAACAACGGATTTTATTCCCAGTTTTGAGTTGAAAAAAGATAAGAAGGAAAACCGCGTTCCCCTTGCCATCGTTAAATCCACTTTATGTATTTGTTCTTGCAATTTTCACTTTTCTCTTTTTATTCCTCGTGGTTTTGGCTGCAACAGGAACTGGAAATAGCAGAAGAAAAAGCCATCTTTGTAGTGTCTGCTACTCAGATAAATGTAGGACATAGCAGTTACATTACAAGGTTAGAGGCAAGTTTCCATCCCAGCTTCCAAGTGACCGAGGTTCAGATGAAGTTTCAAATAAGAATATCTAGGTCCTTTTTCCAAGATGACATCCTTTGGTGGTTGACCTTTGGTGGTCAACCAAAGACTGCAGCACTGGTGTCGTCAGGAAGGCTTTGGCTTTCATGACCACAGCCCGCTCTTTGGCGAGAGAGGCAGCGAGCTGCTGGGAAGAGATGGCCTCCACCTCTCTCCCCTAGGGAGGAGGCTCTTCTCAGCCAGACTGGCTGACCTGCTCCACCGGGCTTTAAACTAAGCCTGTTGGGGGACAGGGGGACTACCGCCACTGCTGGCCCGCTGAGCAATCCTTGCAAAGCCAGCAGATCACGGCGCTTCAGGGAGCCCACCCCTGCCCCAGCCCTGGTAAAATCTGTG
>NW_005842052.1:1642129-1646749 GCF_000455745.1 Alligator sinensis
TTAATGCTGACTTTGTGAAGGATTCAAGGAACATCTTGGATACCTTCAAGTCAGCCGGCCCTGACAATCTTCACCCCAGGGTACTCAAGGAGCTGGCGAGCATCATAGCCCAGCCTCTAGCACAGATCTTTGAAAACT
Source organism: Alligator sinensis (assembly GCF_000455745.1). Lineage (NCBI taxonomy): Eukaryota > Metazoa > Chordata > Crocodylia > Alligatoridae > Alligator > Alligator sinensis. The sequence goes on from NW_005842052.1 coordinate 1,642,268, forward strand.
CTTGGCGCTCTGGTGTAGTGCCCGAAGACTGGAAGAAGGCCAATGTGGTGCCTATCTTCAAGAATGGGAGGAAAGTGGATCCGGCTAACTATAGGCCCATCAGCCTGACTTCTATCCCAGGGAAGATCTTAGAAAAGTTTATTAAAGAGGCCATCCTTAATGGACTGGCCGACACCAACATCTTAAGCGATAGCCAGCACGGGTTTGTTGTGGGTAGGTCTTGCTTGACCAATCTCATTTCCTTCTACGACCAGGTGACCTATCACCTGGACGAGGGAGAAGAGATTGATGTCATATATCTTGACTTCAAAAAAGCCTTCGATCTGGTGTCCCATGATCGCCTCTTGGAGAAACTGGCCAATTGTCGCCTTGGATCCTCCACGATCCACTGGCTGGAAAATTGGCTCCGGGGTCGGACCCAGAGGGTAGTAATCGATGGAAGTCACTCATCGTGGTGTCCTGTGACCTGTGGGGTCCCCCAAGGCTCTGTCCTTGGACCCATACTGTTCAACATCTTCATTAACGATGTGGACACTGGAGTCAGAAGTGGACTGGCCAAGTTCGCCGATGACACCAAACTTGGGGGCAAAGCATCCACACCAGAAGACAGGCGGGGGATCCAGGCTGACCTGGACAGGCTCAGCAAGTGGGTGGACGAGAATCTGATCGTGTTCAACGCCGATAAATGCAAGGTTCTCCACCTTGGGAAAAAAACCCCGCAGCATCCTTATAGGCTCGGCAGTGCTGTGTTGGCTAGCACTATGCAAGAAAGAGACTTGGGGGTCATCATTGACCACAAGATGAACATGAGCCTGCAATGCGATGCGGCGGCTAGTAAAACGACCAAAACGCTGGCTTGCATCCATAGATGCTTCTCAAGCAAAGCCCGGGACGTCATTCTCCCCCTGTACTCGGCCTTAGTGAGGCCACAGCTGGAGTACTGCGTCCAGTTTTGGGCTCCACAATTCAAAACGGATGTGGAGAAGCTTGAGAGAGTGCTGAGGAGAGCCACGCACATGATCAGAGGTCAGGGAAGCAGACCCTACGATGACCGGCTGAGAGCCCTGGGGCTCTTCAGCCTGAAAAAGCGCAGGCTCAGGGGTGATCTGAGGGCCACCTACAAGTTTATCAGGGGTGACCACCAGCATCTGGGGGAACGTTTGTTCACCAGAGCGCCCCAAGGGATGACGAGGTCGAACGGTCACAAACTACTGCAAGATTGTTTCAGGCTGGACATAAGGAAGAACTTCTTTACTGTCCGAGCCCCCAAGGTCTGGAACAGCCTGCCACCGGACGTGGTTCAAGCGCCTTCATTGAACACCTTCAAGATGAAACTGGATGGTTATCTTGCTGGGATCCTATGACCCCAGCTGACTTCCTGCCCTTTGGGCGGGGGGCTGGACTCGATGATCTTCCGAGGTCCCTTCCAGCCCTAATGTCTATGAAATCTATGAAATCCCTTCTGATCCCTTTTCCCTTTGCTAATTCTCATTTATATTGTTTTTGTATCTTGCAAGAAAAACCCATCAAAGTTTATTGTACCCAGTAGGAAATTAAATCCCTCTCTCTGGCACTTCATTTAATTCCTATTTTAAAATAAAGACTAGAAAGGCATTTGAAGATGCTAGGGAGAAGTCCCATCAAGTGCCTTATCACTTCAGTTAGGGATTTCCCCAAGCACCATACAACTTCCTACACATCCATCATCTGTTGTTCATTATAATTATTCTGTTACAGTGAGATATAATTTCTAATGAAAGACTGAACTGTGAAGAAAGCCTTTCACTTGAATGGTTTCTATCAGATTTTGGTTGTTGGGGGTTTTTTGTGTGTGGTTTTTTTTTTTCTTTTTTTAGAGAGCATCTGAGTTCAAAGCAAACCAACTGCATCTTTTCCTGGAGTGCGTTTTGCAGGAAATGTGATATGGTGAACATGTCTCAGCTTCATCCATTGTTAGGCTTTTGTTATCAGGCTCAAATAACCTGGCTGGATAATGCAAAACAGAATATTTCTGAACAAAACATTAGAGAGTATCTTCTCTTGCAGGCTACAATAAGATCTTAGATAGCATTCAGAAAGGGAGAGATCCAGGCACAATAACTCAAGTGCAACAGCGCCTTGCCTCTCAAATAGCACCACTGATTTCAGTGAGACTGCTGCACCAGTGAAGTGCTAATCAGCTTAAGTACACCATTGAAAATGTGTTTGATTTCACCTTGGTTCTCATCACTTTCTTGTAAATGCAGCATTTTGCTAATTCCCTAGAAACGGTATCTGTTTAGGAAGCAGTGGGAAATAACACTGGTCACTTCAGGATTATGTTCCCAAAATATTTTCCTTTCCATTGGAAAGTGTCAATGCATTGCAATAGATATTGTTTTCAGCAGAAGGTTGCATTTTAGCAATTTCTCATTCAAAGAAAATTGGAAAAGCTAAGGTTTCCCTATTCTTGAAACACTTGTTTTGATATTTTTTTATACATAAAAAGCTGGTTTTGATTCAGAATGATTTTTCATTCCCCACACACACATTTCCCCCTCCCCGCCCCCATACTTATTTTATTTTTTTCCCCTTGCTACAGTTTTTTTTAAAAACCAAAATCAAACCAAAGTGTTTGGAATTATTTCAGGGCAATGTTTAGAGGGACCCACAGAGCAGTTTTCTTTCAGGTTATTGAAGGCTGTTCCAAACTGATATTTTAATTTTTTTATCCCAATTTGGGAAGCAGAGAAAACATTTGAAATCTTTTAAGTTTTCCAGGATGGAAAAATAATAAATTTCCACACCAGTGCTTCAGGGGTAATTTCCCAGCCACCTGCTGCACACTACAAATAAACACATGGTGAATATAAACTGGAATAGATTTTATTCACAGGTGGTCAAGCTAACTGAGGGAGGAAATAGGTGTAAGGTGCAGATTCCCCAAGTCTTTCAAAATCATGCATCTCCTATGATTATATTATCCTTGAATCACCCAGCCACAAGTCAATATATATCCAATTGCATAGGTAGATTTTTCTCATTATGCATTTACAAGCCAAAGTAGTCCCTGCTTACCAAGTCTGCATCTTTTTCACAGCTAAACCCTTTTCACCCACGGCTTTTCCATACATCATTAATCTGCTTTGTTTGTTACATTCCTGGATTATCTCATTTGGTACTGACTCAACCAGATACACGTTAATTAGTTCTTGGCAATTTAATTCCTTTGTGCCACTACAGTGCATGGCATAGCACATTGTATATCAGCAGTGGGGAAAGTGCGGCCCACCAGACCACTCTATCCGGCCTGTGGGGCCCCTAAAAAATTTAGAAAAGTAATATTTATCTGCCCCTGGCTGCCTGTCATGCGGCCCTCGATGGCTTGCCAAAACTCAGTAAGTGGCCCTCCACCAAAAATAATTGATGCGCTGAAAGTTTGGTTCAGCAGTTCAGCTATTACCTGAATTTTCAGTGCTTTCAGAAGTTAATCCTTTGCAGCATTTCCATTAGGCCTCAGCTTCTAACTTAGCCAACAAGGAAAGGGCATGGGTAAGACTGCTCCTCACCCTGTTGAAGGGTATTTGTACCTGAAAACTTGCAAAGAATGTTTTTTTTTTTCCAACTATTTGAGTTGGTCTAATAAAAGATAACGGATTTACCCAAAGAACCTTGTCTGCCTATGTCTGTAGACCAACATGGCTACAACCTACACCCCTGTGCTATTCCCCACAGCCGTTGAATAGCAGAATGGGATTATCCAACCATTCATGGACCTTTGGAGTCTTCAGCTGTTTACGGTCCTCATAAGTTTGCTTCTCATTTCTTTCAGGGCAATGTGACTTTCTCCTGTTCTGAACCACAAATCGTTCCCATCACCTTTGTCAGTTCCAGCAGCAGCTATTTGCTGTTACCCGGCACTCCCCAAATCGACGGGCTGTCGGTCAGCTTCCAGTTTCGAACGTGGAACAAAGACGGCCTGCTCCTATCCACCACGCTGTCTGAAGGGTCTGGAACTCTCCTGCTTTCCCTCCACGCCGGCAGATTGACGCTCGTCATTCAGAAAGCATCTGAAACCTTGGTGGAGATCAATGAAGGTACCCTGCTTTAGTTGGCATCTCTCACCTGTGTCTGTTTTCAAGCTCGGGAGTCTGTTGCACGGAAGAAAGAATATCGGCATAAAGGAGGACGAGGTCTTGCTTTGCCTTATTGAATCGGGCTTTTAGTTTGCAACAGCTAAAAAGATGTAAAAAAGCCAAAGAAACTTGGATCCAGAGGGGTTAGGTCTAATTCTCCTCAACATTAAAAAAAAAAAAAAAAAAAAAAAAAAAAAAAAAAAAAAAAAATCAGACTCAAGTTGCTTTAGAAACTCAGAGAACAGTAGAAATCCTGTTCTTTGAGTTCTTAAAATGAACTGGACCTTTGGCCTAAGCAAACCTCATTCCTCAGTGGACTCAACGGGGCTGGGCAAAGCTGATTTTGCACCATGAGAAAGCTTTCCCT
>NW_005842052.1:1646780-1656916 GCF_000455745.1 Alligator sinensis
GCGCATCGATGCACCAGTGCAGGCGCCATCTCAGAGCCATTTCAGCTCCTCTTACAATTTAGAGCAGCCTGAGGGCCGCTCTGATTTGTATTTGTCTGTCCCCAAAGACATGCCCTTTCCCCAGTGTCACACCCAACTACCTCTCCTTCATGGAGAGCATTCGAGGGGGCAGTTTTAAACCAGCAGAAGAGTCTGGGACAAGTCCACTTCAACCAACTTGAAATCTTCTTTCCACAACTGGAGTGGTAAAATGCCAATTTAATACAGCTACACCCCTCTCCTAGACTTAAGAATAAAATAACCATAAAAGAGAATGCATTGGACAGCGCTTCACTCGCTCCTGTGGCTATGTACTATGCCTTTTCAATTGCCCTCTAAAACAAAGAGTGGCTAGATGACAATCATGCAGACTTCTCATGTCTAACCTTGTTTAATCATGATGCAGAGCATCCTACTTGATATTCTGGGTCAACCTGTTTTGTTCAGTTGCTTTATATGCTTCTGAAATCCTTAACCTGTGCCCAGTGCTTGGCATTAGCCAAAACAGTGCTGAAATGGCAGGTTTCACATGAAAACATGCCAAAAATAAAATTTCATGCACCCTCTACAAAGGGACCTTTGCTCAGAAATGCACACATTTCCATGTCAAATGGAGGAACTATATTATTTCAATCTTGATTTCCACCCCCCAGACCTTAGCATCATTTCTCACTAGAAAATAGTCCTATTCTTTGTTGAAAATTGGTCCATTTCCCCAGCAAATTGGTGTGTTTTCCTATGAAAAAAGAGGAAGCTTTTGTGGAAATGGTCTAATTTCGGGGTTCATAATGAAAAGATTTCACACATGCATCCAGATGAAGCGTTTGCATTTCATTTTGCACAGTTAGTGTGCCCCTTTGTGTCACTAAGTGCTTTTGATTTCCTCTGAAAGCGGTGTTAATGCAAAATTCCCATTAGAGAGGGTAAATATAAAATGCCTGACTTGGGACTCACCTGTATGAGTTTCATTCTGATATAATTATGTCAACTCTAACAATATGCACTGCCATGAGTCATATTAGAGCCATGCCCAGGGACTTGGGTAGCTCAGAAGAGGTCTCGTGGAGTTTAAGGCTGTATTTGGGCTGTGCCATTTAAAGAATCATATCCAACACGCATGCTTAGAGCAAAGCGGTAGAGGGTCATGTTAGTCCCAGCCTTGCACAGGGATGCAAAAGGGAGAGCGATACTAACAGCGTAACCCCTTCCTCTCCCCTGAGTTTTCTTTATCGGTGGAACAAAGGAACAAAAGTCCCAGTAAAAACCAATAGATATTGTGCTTCCTTTATAAGCTCTTGGAAATGTTTTCCCTTTTGTCCCACTGTCTTTTCTATTGCCAGCTGCTTCCAGAGGTAGTAAGGATGCACCAGCCTCCAATGCAGATTGTTGCATTTTGGTGTCCTCCAAGTGGTTTTAATGTTCTCCTAAATCAGAGATTGGATCCTATGGACATTTGATAAATGCCCTCACTTTCCTGTCCCTCTCTTCTCTTCCACCATTCGTGTTTGATTTCTAGGCAGCAATCTCCATGATGGGCTGTGGCATTCAGTTAACATCAACGCCAGACGAAATCGCATTACCCTGATGCTGGATAACGATGTTGCTTCTGCGGCCCATGCAACCACGACCTCTCCGATCTTTTCTGGGGACAGCTACTACTTTGGAGGTAGGTGGCTTCAAACTGAAACAATATGGGTTTTTATGATCCAACCTGCTGTGGACTGAACTTTGAAAACATGATTTACCCCTACTTGAAGGAGTCCATTGAGGGGACTGCTGGCAAGTCGATATGGTATGCAACAGCACTGATACTTTGAACTAGCTCTACCTTCAGACCCAGGAGCAGTATAGTGGCATTTGCATTGCACTGGCCAGGGCAGCATACACACCATTATAGTCTTGAATTGCTTGTTATAGCAAAGAGTTATATTAAAATGCATAAACAGGCTTGGAAAAATGAGACCAAAATCCCAGGTGCCCTCTCCCTGTATCACTGAGCCACAAAGTCATGCTCAAGTTTACTTGCCCTCATGCCTTGTACGCGTGTGTGCACGCACAGCAGTGCAGTCCCAAAGGAAGGTGTGGAGCATGCCCCCACACCCAGTTTATAGCAGCTGATTGGGGCACTCTACTGGGAAGTGGGATATAAACCCTCAGGCTGAGGAAGGTGTAGACCCAACATCTCCCATTTCGTGGAAGATTGCTTTACAGAAAGTGAGAATCACGTTCATCATTGCCAGTCAGAGCTTATGTGAATAAGGTAGGGTGAAACAGCCAGTAGGAAAAAAACCCAAAACAAAACATAAGAGCCTTTCTGGGGACTTAGGTGTATATCTGTTTGAATCCCTCTGAGCTTGTGCCTCCAGGACTTGATCATCCAAAATGGAAGTGACAAATACATGTATGCACTTACGAGCTTTGGAGTTTCTGATGTAAGGCTCATTTAAACCTCATTAAGGACTGAATTGTACCCTAAGTCAACACTAAGGCTCCTAAATTCCTTAATCATGTTTTGGAAGTATTCATAGAAATCATAGAAAATTCAGGTTGGAAGGGATCTCAGGAGGTCACACCTAGTCCAACCCCCTGCTCCAAGTAGGACCAGCCCCAACTACATCATCCCAGACGAGGCTTTGTCTACCTGGGTCTTCAAAATCTCCAAGGATGGAGACTCCACCACTTCTCTGGGGAGTCTGTTGCAGTCATCTGCCCCCATTGAGACCAGCTCAGCTCCATCCTCTTTGCAGCCCCTCAGCAGGGAGATGAAGGCTGCATCCAACCCCCCTCAGTTTTCTCTTCTGCAGACTGAATAAGCCCAGTGCCCTCAGCCTCTCCTCGTAAGTCATGTACCCCAGGCCCAAACCATGTTTATTACCCTTTGTTGGACTCTCTCCAACTTGTCCACATCCTTCCTGTATTGCCTGATGTCTTTTTGTATTGTAAGCTGTTTGGAAGAGGGACTACTAACTACTGTGCCTCCATAACTTTTGTTTCCTGACATGTTTTAATTCTCCAGTCAAAACAGTAATACAGTAGTTACCCATCTAGACTGTCCAAAACCAGGTGAAACAAGAAGAGACTAATATTTTCCTTCCAAGTGGCCATGAGATTACATCCACATGCCTATGGGTGTAGACCCAGCAGGATTTTAGCCATTCTGATTTACAATTTGCACAGCTTTTAGTCTGGACAAAACAGCTCCTGCCTGTTGATTTTAAAGAAGATGAAAGTAATTTTACTTTGCTTATCGCACCCAAAGTCCTTGCACCCGATTTGCTTCATGGTTTCTCTCCCTTTCGTGATTACTGTGGGATTTATAACACACGGGCTCAAGCAGTAAAAGGAATGAAAACACTAGGAATAATTAGGCCTCAATGTCTTCCTTCAGGAAGTCCCAACAGAAACAAATGATCATCTCAATATTATTCCTCATCTCTCTCTTTTTTTTTTTTCCCCCTCTCTCCTTTATCCCACAGGGTGCACTGACAATTTCACTGATTCCCAATGTTTAAATCCCATTACTGCGTTTCAAGGCTGCATGAGACTCATCTTTATTGATAACCAGCCCAAGGACCTCATTTTGGTTCAGCAAGGTTCCCTGGGGAATTTCAGTGATTTACACATTGATCTGTGTGGCATCAAAGACAGGTAATTGTTGTCTCGCTTTTCTTGTGTTTGTGGGTTGTTTTTTTTTCCTGCTGTAGCAGTTTGTAAATACAGGTTGTATTAAGTGAAAATGTTAATCTCCCAACATTATAGATATTAAGCATAATGGAGCTACTAATAGAAAATATTACAGCAAAAATACAGGGACTGGAGGGGAAATAGTTTAAATTACATGAGGCTCTCTTCACATTGACTCGCAGGAAATAGAGTATGCAAATTCAATCAAACTGCAGATTGGTGAAAGGATTAAATTTTATGCATAAACAACAGTTGATTGCTTTGGAGCATAAAAGGAAAGAGAAGGAGAAGGAGAAATTATTTGATTCATCAAAACATGTCATCTCCTTAATACACTCTGTGTTTTGTTTTAATAGATCGTTTACAGTTTTGTGTTAGCCTGTACATCACAACACATTTATAAGAGAGATGAGGTACATAGCACCAGTGTATTGCTAATGCTGTAAGACAAAATAATGATAAAATGTCTACATCTGCCAAAGATGGACCTGGACTGAAATGCTGATATGAATCCTTTGTAAGGTGGGATGGGAAATAAGGGTGAATATATATTTAAATAAATAATTAAATTATATATATATAGTTCCTTTAGTGTTTTTTAATGTTTCTAAATGTTGCAAATACTAAACCTGCTCATCAAACTGTTACCATGCTATTAAGCAACATTAGGTGTTTATACATGTGCTCTGAGGTGGGAGGGGGGTGCTTTAATTTGTGCGGCTCTGATAGGCACTCTAATTAAAGTGCCCACCGCGTCATGTGTATTCAGCATCCTGCACTTCAAATGGCAGTGGGGGCACTTTAACTAAAGCTTATTTGACAAACTTCAGTTAAAGCACCCCCACTGCCATTTTGAAGCACAGGGGTGCTGAAGAGACATGACGCAGAGACTGCTGGAGCATGCTAATTATCGTGCTTTAGCAGACTCGATTAATCAAATTTGCTCCAATGCATGCTAATTAGGTGCCTAGGTGTCTAGGTGCCATTATTTGGCAACTTGTGCAGTGCCAAAGAGTGATTACCAGCTGAGTGTCTAGATGCCCATTATGGCAACGTGTGGGGTGCCAAATAGTGGTTACCAGCTGCAGCATATGACTTTCACAGATACTATAGGGCTACAAAAGTTGGTAGGAAACAAGTGGTTGAGAGAAAATAAAATAATGAAAAGCAAGAATGCTTCTAAAGAAAAAGTTTCATTTTAAGCTAAGGTGCTAAAAGGAAGGATGTGGAGTTTACAACAACAGATTCTCCATATTGAAATGGATCCTTTAATGAAAGGTTGCTTACGAGAGAAGTAGAGCAGAACTTTGATACCTTGGATAGTTGCTTAGTGTCCAAGGACACAGCTGTACCTGTGGTAAGGCTGTTCTTGGTGCTTTGGTTGTCTGATGGCTATGCCAAAGAATTATTCATGCAGGTTGAATAGGTTAGACCAGGCCTGTAGCATGCATGGATGCTGTAAGTGGCATGGGCAGCCTCTGTGTGTGGCATGTGGCAGCCTGGCAAGGCTACAGGCAGCACAGTGGCAGATGGGGCAGGGAGCAAAGGCCCGCCAGCAGAAAGCAGAGCAATCGATCAGGCAGGAAAGCAAAAGGCAGAGAGCAGAAAGTGGAATAGCGGATTGGACAGAGGAAGGGGATCAGGGTGGCATTCAGGGTGGTGTGTGACTAAATGAGGCACGCTTGCCAAGAAGGCTGGAGATGCATGTATAAGATGGTTTAGATAGGGGTGATCCTCTCTAGAGCAGGCTGATGGACTAGATGACCTCCTGAGGTCCCTCCTAGCCCTACTTTGCTATGATTTTGTGCCCTCAACCCATGTTTATCAGCTGCTTTTCTTTCTAACATTGACCATCCTATTCTGAATTCCTTCATTTCTCTCTCTCTTCTGTCCTCCTCCACTTGTCCTCCCCCCTTTTTTTTTCTTCTTCCACTTCCTTCTAAAATATTACTTTACTAGTGGTTTTTCATCGCCCATTCTTAGCAGATAACCTCTTTACCTCCATCCTCTGTCTTTGATTCTAAAATAATACATTTTTTATTTCTTACTTGGGCCTGCCTTCATGATATCACAGTATTGGTCAGCAAACTTGCAAAATTCATTTGTGGCATCAGTATAGAAAAAAAACTGTCTTCTTCCCAAGATTTTTTTTTTTGCTTTCTTTCAGCTTTTGCTGCCACGTAGCCATGCTGATTTTACCTTGTTGCTGAGCAGTTTAATTTTCATTCCAAAGCTGCTTTGACCTCCAAATGTTGTTCCGTTGCATAAACAATTTCCCTTGCCTTTTATATATGGTTCTGCGTATCTTCATCTGCTCCTTCTGTTTTACTGATTTTTTTTATTTTTTTTTATTTAATTTATTTTTATTTTTTTGGTCCCAGGTACACAAATTTGTCTACTGCTAATGGGCAGTGTTTACAAGTGATTGGTTCTGCTGAGCCTGTGTTAATTCTCATTGTTTGCATTTTCTTGGCATTGATTACTTGTTGTATACACTCTGCAGTCATACTCAGACTATTTCTGTTGCGTGTGTGCTTTGCTGTGGGTGAAATGGCAGATACTATCAGCAAAAGCTAATTCTTCTAAATCAGCCACTGCAGTCCTTTTCAGGCCTGTGCTTTGCTTCCCTTTAACAGTTTTTCTTATTATTTACTTTATTGCAAGGCTTCCTTGCTTGATGTCTGCTAAAACTTTGAAGAAAAGTGATAATTTTCCATCAGCTGTTACACTATAACTGAATCCACGATGCATAGTCCTAATAATGTCCATTGGTTTATCAGAATTTTTGTAGCTCCACAGTATTTTCTTAAGTGCTTCCCGGATACAGAATCAATGGTCGTTTAAAAGTCTATGAAGATGAGGAATGACATGGAGTCCTTTGTCCTGTTCTGTTTCTAAATGTACAAATTTGATCAGTGCATCCTTTTCCATCTGAATGTTGCAAGCTGTTTTCAATGCCACCATTGTCATTGAGACACAGTCGCAATGATAAACTGGTCTTAATCACACCAGCAGTTTCTGTTCATCTTCAGTGCCCAAAAAATGGCAAAGATCAATCTGCTATCATGCCATAAAAAACAATTGAAAAAGCAAAGATGCAAACATGGTCAGAAAGTGTGCAGCTTTTTTGTTTTTGTGTTTTGTTGCTAACATTGCCTTTGACATACCACAAACTCAGCAGTTTCAAAAGAAAGGATCGATGAGCTTTTTCTTGGTGTACTTAAATTTGTGGACCATTACCAGATGCTACAGGTGAAAGATTAAAAGATGAAAAGGAGGAGGAAAAGAATGATAATTGATCATTAATTCATGATGACTGGTAACACATGAGAGATGCCCCCTTAATGACTACCACCGTCTACAGAGAAAAGAAAAAAACAACCTTATTTAAGGATATTTAATACTAACGATTAGAACAGGAAAGACAATTAGATAAATGGCATCCAGATTGTTGAAGACACTTTCCAAGATCATAGCAAATGTTATTTGAGGTGTTCTTTGCCATTGACATAGACAATGGAAAATCAGGAGAAAAATTTAGGTGGGGTTATTTTATTTTTCTAAATTATGCTTGTGCAGCACCCCATTAATCTCTTTGAGCAAATAAAAGACACATACTGACAAAGTCTTGAAGTTCTTCATGGAAGTTGAGCAATTTTTCTGTATCACTATCAGCAGCATGGGAAGAAGGCTGATAGAGCCAGATGGTTGATACAGCTTTTCAGTTTAGTGGAACTCATATTAAGATCGTCTCTCTCTCTTTGTGAGTGCAGCTACTTCAGTAATTGTACTGAAATTTGTCCTGAGGAAGACTTTGATCAGAACTGGAGCCCACATTTTATGCAACAGAGAGAGACAAAACTTACAAAATCAATTGCAGGTAATTGCAAAAGGACTTGACAGATTGTAGGATGAGAGCGTGGCTGTGGTAGTGTCAGTTGAAATCTGGGATGATCTTATTAACAACGGAGAATTGGAAACCCAGAAAGACAAAATTGAAAAATGATTCAGATAAGCAGCAGACCCTTTCTATTACTTAGCCGACACGATTGATCCGGAAGACAAATGCCATAGGTCAAGCCTTGACACCAGAGCTAGCAGGATGGATTGAAATGTGGCTGATGGAACATAATCTTGCATCCTTTCCACTGCTAAAGCAATGAAGATTTCAATCCTGAAAAGAGATGTTGTGTCACTGTTGCTTGCACCAAACTGTGGACAGGAAATCAGTGAAAACAGGAAAATGAAACTCCGAATTTGATCAAATTTAGATGATCCATACTGTAGTCCAGCTAGCACAGCATCAGCTGAGTATGTTTTTAGCACGTTCAAATGGACTGGCTTGCTTTGTAGTCCTTTTGGTACCCCACCCAACACAAATGAATGTGGTGTAATCCTTATAAGAGTGCAGGAGTCTTGCAACTTAGTTAGATAGGTGAATTGAGGAGTGAATAATTACCCCACTGTTGCATTTTTTCTTAAAGAAAGGGAAGTTGTAGATCACTGTCAGGTCTGCATTTTGTGTTTAATTTCAAAATTCCCATTGTTTTATGTGTTTGCTTTGTGCGTGTGTGTGTTGAGGGGGCTTGTTTTGTGTTGGCCTTTTTCATTTCCAAGGAAGAGGCCACCCATGTCAGGATAGTCAGATTATAGAAGTCCTACCTGGATCCCCATTTCTTGTCAGCCCCAAGGTCAGGACTGTGTTACATCTGGATCTGAACTGCAGGGGAGTTTGGGTTTGGCTCTGTATATTGGAACTATATATTTTGGGGGCTGCTTATTTTGTGTCTAATAATAAGATGTAAGTTAAAATGCTGTAATCTCGTCTTCTCTCTGAAAAAAATGATCACCTTATTCTTAATTATCAGAAGTATTGCTGCACGCACTGTAAAGCACGTGTTTTTTTCGTAATTTTTAACACATGTGGGAATTGTGCAAGTTAATTAACATGCAAATGGGACATTTGTCTTTGTTATCTAGGCAAAAGCCTCTTCTGAAGAAGATGCCTCTATTTAGAAAGCAATTTATTTGCTACAGGCTTGTAAGCTGGTCTCATTCATTCCTGGGTTCTGGAAACGGGAGACAAACAACTCATTTGTGATAGGGTGAGATCTCTTAGAAAGAGAGTTTCTACACTAAAGTCTAGGAGTGGACGAGCAGGGAATGATGCTCCTTGGTCCATATTTCAGGGTAGCATTTGGTGCTTTGGGATGAGCGTGATAAAGACTCACCGGGCTAGATCTTCAGGTTGGGCCAAATAGTTTGACTCCATTTATGTCAGGGTGGCCTCTAGGGGAGTGGTCCACAGTCCCATATGTGTGAGGTAGTGGGGGCATCTACATGTGTGCTTTACTGTGGTGTTGACTAAGTAGCTCCACAGTAACGCATCACCATTTACATGTGCTATTAGGCTGCAGTAAACTAATGAACTCTGCTGTAGGATAGTCCTGCCCAACACAAGTACTATCCTGCAAATGGAGTTATCTAGTACACTGCAACACACATGTAGACGGTGACTGGGGCTGCCTGGTGCACAAGGGTGCTGCAGTGTGGGGGGCTGCCAGCCAGCTAGCCCCTCTGCAGCACGTTGAGCTGGAGCAGAGCAGCTCTGGGCTTGGGACCCCCTGCCAGCTGGTGCTGCTCCAACCCAGCTCAACATGCTGCAGTCCCGGGTACACGTGTAAACACAGCACCCAGGAGCAATAAACTCCAGAGCGAGCTGTGCCAGAGTTTACTGCAGAGCACTAATTCCACACGTAGGTGCAACTAGTGTGTTGTAAAGTGCTAGTTTAGTTGGAGATTCTTCTTTAGTCCTGTGGGTTTTGAAATCAGGATATGGGTTTTATCCCTAATGCTGCCTACATGCATTTAGCTGGTTGATGATCGTTTCTGTTGCCTGCCATACATGAATTTGCTGTAACTGTTCAACTGCAGAGAGCACAGGGATCTCCACAAGTCCATCTCTATCTGTAGTACGTATGATATAGCTATGACTAGTACACTGTTGACACTAGTACATAGTGTTTTCCCCTCTTTGAAATTTCTGCTTGGCTAGGAATGCCTGTGTACATCAGGGGATATTTGTCTCATTTTGCAGTGAATAAATGCATTTTCTTGGTCCGTCCAGCCCCACTCTGCTATATGGCATGGAAGGGACTTTGGGAAAAGGGGGTATAGCAACTGAACTTCATGTCCATCTCTAACTTTCAGAAACCCTAGAATGGTGTTCAGAGTAGGGTTGGGAGAGAGGGAGCTGCCTGCACGTATTTCTTTGCAGAAGAGACGGATCATTTTGGAGCACCATTCTCATTGACCCCAAAAGCTTTGAGGTGAAAATACAGCGCAGCATATAATGCTGATAGAGGTATCATGACCTCATGGTCTCCAGCCCCTGGTGAGTTTTGTCTTCAGCA
>NW_005842052.1:1656947-1662848 GCF_000455745.1 Alligator sinensis
AGTGTCTAGAATTGGAGGAGGGAGAAGAGGGCAGAAAAGGTATACTCCTGGCAGACATCTTAAATTGGGATGGATCTCGATGGTGCAGGGGCTCTGCAGTCTCTTGGTTGCATTGCAAGGTTTCACCCAAATGAAGGTGCATTGGGAGCTCCATGAAGCCTTCTCTGAGTTTTCCTACCCCGTAAGGAAAGAACATTTAGGTCTTGGACCTAAAAACATTTTAACAGTCATCTGACTCATGCACTGTGACCTTTAGTAATGCCTTCATGCAGCTTATGAAGGATTCTTGACCCTGCCCGGTGATCTGCTGGAAAGGGCTCGGAGGGGTCAGAAAGTCGATAATAGAAACTTCTAACTCAGCAAGATGAGAAATTGCAGCAGCGTCTAGCACAGCAGTAACTCAATTGTGGACCCAGAGGCAGTGGCTGGAGTGGCAGACCTCTCCTTTCATCTTTCTTAACGCTGATGAAAATCATTGGATTGACATCCTCTGGGGGAGTTGGAGACCTTTTCTTCTCCAGTGAGCAGTAGAGACAGTTGAAGTTGTCCTTTGCACTTGCACCTTTTCTGACCCCCAGTCTCCGGCCTGTTCTCCCCTAGGTATCTCAATCAGCTGTTTTGATTGTTATGACGGGCTCTGGGCTAACTCACCTGGGCCACGGATGTGTGGTGGCCTATATTAAAATGGTTTCCAATCTTCTCAGGCATACAGCCTCCCTCTGGACTGGCATGGTTGTGTATCCTAATAATAATAATATAATGCTTCCTGCTTCTTAGGGCTCATCTGTGCTAGGCGCTGCACAAAGAACGTACAATCTTGGTTTATGACAAGCTGCAATCTATGGATATCACGGTGAAGTAATGAGTGAGTTGTGCACTGTAGCAAGAGTTGGCAGGCATGTAGTCCTCTGAGCTCCTGTTCTCCACACAATGTTTGCAGCACGAAGGGCTAAAGAAAAAGTTCCTTTAAAAGCTTAATTGCCTGGATAGGAAAAAACATGCGTAAGAAAAAGATTGCTATGAGTTAGCTAGCTGCATGGCTTGCTGTTTTTTTGGGGGGACTAAAATATGATGACATTTGAAAGCAGAGGAGAGGAAGATGTCGGGCTTAGGTTACAGGTCCCGCAGAAAGTCTGCTGAGAATTGTTGCATCTGACATCCGTGAGAAAGCTCATTGGTAAAATGCATCTTGGTCACTGCCGGGAAGTGTTATGGCCGTGGGGCAGACACCAGCCAGCTTGAGCTTGTTCCCTTGATTTCATGCTCATACCTGGTGGGTCTGGTGGTGGGGGCAGCTCGGAGACCACTGAGATTCTGCTTTTTCACTCACATGTTTAATCAACTCTGCTGTTTTCCTGACTTGCCTCTGCATTATAAACTCTCCATTTCTACACATGCGATACAAGCCTCATGCTGATCCCTCAGCTGCCTGGATTCAAAAGGCTGCAGGATGAAGTGCACATCCAGTTAGATGTGCTCACTGGCCTGACTGATTCCTTCCAGGTTAATTCCTCAACCGGTCATCAAGATCGGGGATAGAAGTTCAATAAACTAATAACCTAAATCAGTTAAGTCTGATACTACATCGATCCAGATGCATCTTAAACCTGTTCCAGCCATTTTGAAAGCAGTTTATATGCACTGAACTTCTCTTGTGTTAGAGATTTGAACTGGTTTCTGATCACCTATACCGGTTTATGTGTAACTTCTGTCCCTGGCATAAGAGGCAGCTAGGCCTGCTGGACTCTGTTCCTATCCCAGCTACTGACTTTGGGAGCGTCATGAACCTAAGCTGTGCTGGCTGCACGCCTGGCAGATTAGGTGCCTCCATCTTCGGTTATTAAGGACGTGCTTTGAGTTTCTGAGAAGGAAAACTCTATATTAGTCAGTATTATTGCCCTCGGTTCCCCTTTCACTGGCACCAGGAACATTTTTGTTCACATTTTTATGGGAGTGGGAGTTAAAATGTTTTGATGTCTTGAAATGGTGTCGTTTAGAAAAGAATCAGAGTATAATCAAGAAGGAGCATTTCTCAGTGATTAGTCGAGGTATTGAACTGCATATCAGGTGCCCTGAGTCCTTGAACTTGGGATGCACCCCACTGACTTTGTAAATTTGCATTGCTCTCTGTGCCTCAGTTTCCCACCCACCGGGTGTGGGCAGTGATATTTAAGCACATTAGAAAATAATTGCTTTGGGAGTGCTGTTTAAAAGTATCTGTGTAAATGCCAATTTTTTTTTTTCCCCCCTTATGCATTCCCTTCTCCTCTCACACTGGGGAGCGGGGGAGGAGTGCAGGTGTGCGAGTGCAAACACTGTTGTCCCATTCTACAGCAGAGACTGAGGCAAATCCAGGCAACCGCTTATTAAAAAATTATAAAATGGCTAGAAAGATAAATATGCAGTGGATGAGAACTTGGCCATACTGCTGAGGAGCTTTGGGATTTCCTCCTCAGCGATTGGCTGGCAGTGCCAGCTAAGGGGACTAGAAACACTAGCATTAGGCCGGAGATGAAGCTGGCTGGCTGCCACAGCTGGCACCGGATGCAGAGAATCGATGCAGGGATGCGGGCACGGGAGAGGTTGCTGCTGAAGGGTTGCCATGGCTATCCAGAAACTGTGCCATAAAACCAGCAAACTTTGGCTCAGAGATGCTGCATCTCTGCAGCCCAGTTGCACATGGTGTGGATGCTCCCTTTAGGATGGGGAAGACCCTATCGGCTCAGACAGTAGATGGACCCTTTGGAAGCCAGGACCGTGGTGCTGCCTGCTGTGCAGATGCACATGTAGATGAAGGTGGGCAGTTCCCCATGCCTCTCCTCTTGGACTGACTCAGGGCCAGTGTTACTGGGGAAATTATTGAGCAAAGGACAAACCCTGGCAACCTGAGCACAAAGAGGAATGGGTGGAAGTCGGCAAGGTCTGGAGGTCTCTGCATGGATCCTCTTGCCCTATCCTGCATAACTAAAGCTGAATCCTTAGCTGCTGCTAAAGGCTGGTCTTCATGGGTCTATCCTCTTCACACCCACACTTCAATGGGAAAGCTGCCTAAGAAGTGCAAGAGTCAGCAAATTTAAGTGCATTTCTTATGTTTCATTGGGATATATGGCTGGGCATTACTCTGGCTTGTCACCTCCAGGGGTGAATGGCTTCTTCTGACTTGTGCTAGCATTATGGTTGCTCAGGCCTGGCTCTGAATGAGGGATTTGCCCCCTAATACAGGATGATGGTGATAACACTCATTTTAAATAGCTTTAAATGGCTTTTTCTGACTTGTGCTAGCATTATGGTTGCCAGGCCAGGCTCTGAATGAGGGATTTGCCCCCAATACAGGATGATGGTGATGACACTCATTTTAAATAGCTTTAAATGGCTTTTTCTGACTTGTGCTAGCATTATGGTTGCCAGGCCAGGCTCTGAATGAGGGATTTGCCCCCAATACAGGATGATGGTGATAACACTCATTTTAAATAGCTTTAAATGGCTTTTTCTGACTTGTGCTAGCATTATGGTTGCCAGGCCGGGCTCTGAATGAGGGATTTGCCCCCTAATACAGGCTGATGGTGATAACACTCATTTTAAATAGCTTTGAACCACCCCAGCTTCCAGACATCCTGCCATGATGGGTTGGTTGAGATCAGAGAGGATGTCCGTGTTGACTGCTGGCAAAGTCAACTTCATTTCAGGACCGCAGGGCTGCCAGGGGCAACAAATAAATTATGCAGGTCAAAGACTGTGCAAGAGAACTAGTTGTTTGCAGGATGTCTCGGGAGTCCTAGCACCCCCGAGCCTTGTGATCAGAGTAGATGCATCTTCACTTGCCATGTTATCCCTCCTAGTCTTATTAACAAGTCCATCATATTGGTGCTCTGGTATCTTGCTCTGTCAGGCGGCCAGGAAGCTGAAATGAATGTTGCCCTTTTTGTTGAATCAAGGTTTATTTGCACGTTGCCCATCGCCTCACGTATACAAATGGAGACAGCTGTGTGCAGTATAAATAGTACCCAGTGTGATGGAATCGGAGCTAACAGCTTAATTCATTAAGGATGCCCGTGCAGAGCTGATTCATGGGCCCAACTTCCTTCTGCTACTCAGAAGTCCTGCACTAATAAGTGAAAATAAATAGTGTACTCATCCTCCTACCCTCTTCACAAGCTGTTTATTCTCTCTCCCCATCCAAACATCTCACTTCTGTTTTGGAATTTAATTTCCGACTCCCTTCCCCCACCCCCTTCCTCTTTGTGGTGCTGAATTCGTGTTGATTGTATGCATCGTCCTGCAAAAAAACAGACCTTGGGGAAATTAGTTGCTACTGCAGGTAAAGGGGATTTAGGAAAAGCTATTAAAAACACAACCCTCTGTACTTTTGTTAAGTCTTCTATAAAATGTAATGTGTGGCCTAAAGCGGGTTCCAAATTGGATGGGGTGTTTGCACTATTATTCTTTTTGTTTCACGTGGCTGTGCAAGGAAGGGAGGAAGGGTCTGGCTAAGTATGCCCAGTGAGTGTTTGCTTTGTAGTGAATTCAGATCCCTGGCTGAGACCTGAAAATGCAAACACTTCATAGTTGATTCACCCGCTCCATAAGTAACCGATGGTGTTTATATGGAATTTAAAAAGGAACCCCATGTGGTATCCACTCTTCTTCTCTGCGGGGTTGCTATGTTCAGAGGTAAGATTATTTTCCAGGTGATGATGTTTCATAGGAGTTAGGGGCTGGAAGGGACCTCCCAGATCATCAGGTCCAGCCCCCTGCATGTGGGCAGGAAAGACCGCTGGGATCAGATGACCCCAGCAAGATGGGCATGAAGAGGTTTTTTGAAGATCACCAACATTGGTCGCTTTGAGCTCTGGACTTTTTTTTCCCCCTCAAGAAAACCTCTTTAACATTATCGCCACTTGTTTTCAATGTTGTTAGTTGGTCCTGTGTAAAACATAACCCTTTAAGATAGGTGTGTGCCTTGCTTCAAATCTGCCTGTTCTTTGAAACGGTACAAATCTGGGTCTGAACAATATAGCTGACCCTCAACCCATGTTGTAAGCAGGACCCAAAATCCTGGAACTGAGCACTCTCAAGGTATGTCCCGTTTAGATCTGGTTGTAGGATGTGCTTCATTTTAAATGTTTTGCACTTTCAACTGAGGTTGCTGTAGCACTGGACCGAGTCAGAAATTCTGGATTGTATTCCTAGCTCTGCTACAGTTGACTTTGTCACCGTGGTCAAGTCACTTCACCTCTTTGCGCTACTGTTGCCCATCACTTCTGTTGTTTGTCTTGCCTGGTTACATAGTAAACTCTTTGGGAGCAAGGAAGGGGCTGGCTGTGTACGTATAGCACTTAGCACAAAGGAGCTTTAGAGGCTGCTATAATTCAGCTGAATTGAAAGGATTGTCAACATCTGATAAATGTGCATTTTTAAAATAATTTTTGTGTTTTAAATGTTTCTAGAATAACTGATTTTTATTTTTTTAATGTTTTTTAAGGTTTTGTTTTGTTTTTAATAAAACATTTATGACTTTATTCTTTTTTCCTATTGTTTCAATACTTCTCACCTCTCTTTTGCCCGGTTTTCATTTTTTCCACTGAAAAGGCAGGGGCAAAGTTGAGAAAAATGCAGAAACAAAAAGAAGCAAAACAGCATCTGAAATATTTTCAGTTGGGAATGAAAAAAAAACAACAACATTGAAAATGAGATTTTTGGTGACATTTTTATTTGTATTAAAAGGGCCCATTTTCAGCCCTTTAGACTGTGTTCTGCAATAGCCGGTAGCTGGGTTAGTACAATTTAGGAGGGCTCTTTTTAAGTCTTGTGAAATAATAAAGACTGACAACCATTTGGTTCCAGCCCTTTCTTGATGAAAACTGCCCTAGAAAAAGTAGATGGCCCCATGTGGCAGCAGGA
>NW_005842052.1:1662879-1696783 GCF_000455745.1 Alligator sinensis
GAAGAAGAAAACTCATTCATTTCTCCCTCTGAACCTGGAAATTCAAGCTCAGCTTTTATTTGCAGCCCTGTGGTTCAGAAGGCCAGACCTGCTGTCTTCATCATGTCTACTGTAATATTTAAAACTGGCTTGATAACACAGCTAATGCTCGTGCTGCTCTGTCTGACAACTCGGGGGCTGCCTGGCAAGGAAGCATAATGAAACCCAGTCAAAGCACTGCCAGCTGTTGCAACATTATGGGCTCCTTCTGTGATAATCATTCAGCAAAAATATGTTTGCTTGTAAGAGTAAGGGCACCAAAATTAGACAACCTGTGCCCCTGCGGCTGAGCTGGGTGAGGAGCAGTCTACTTTTTATCCCCCTCGACACATGAATTGAGGGTGACGTTTGAGTGTCTTTAGGGCATTGCTTGGTTTCTCCACCAAGCCCCTATAGGGTGAATAGCACTTTATATTATTCCTGCCTTTGCTTTATGCAAACACCACAGACATCTAGAGCAGTGACCAAGGACGGTATATATTGCAATAGTGTATAGCCGTGATTTCAAATGGTATTTCACAGTAGCAGCAGAAACATGCCTTAAAAAACGGTCTGAATCAGGTGGGCTCTTGGTGGCTGGAGAAAGCCCTACCACATGGATGCTGCACAGCTGGATTGGTCCTCTGGCGGGCAGATGTCATGCAGCTGGATCAGCACTTTGGCTCTGTGCAGATAAATGTGTCCTCCACCAGGGTTCAAATTACAGGGACGCTTGAGGTGCTGAGCCCCACCATAAGAGACAACAACCTACCCATAAAAGACGAAAACCATCCCACAGGCCAGTCAGCACCCTCTTCCCCCTCTTCCCTTGCAACAGACTGGAGCCAATGCACCACCACGCACAGCCCCCCATCCTGCCCCGTGCCTTTCTAAGCAGCCCACGCGATGGTAGTGGCAGTGGCTCCTTCTGGCTGACGCCAGCCCTGTGGTACTCATGGGGACCCATGCGCACATCCCTGACCCCGGCCAATTTTTTTTAATACCCCCCTACAAGAGTCAAAGTGTAATTCGAACCCTGTCCCCCACCAAGTGGGTTCCACATGGAGAGATCAGGCCCCATCTGGGCTTGCACTGTCCATGGGATGAAGCCCATGGACCAGATCTGTCTTGCAATGAGTGAATAAAGTGTACTGCCAGTTTTAATCCAGAAAAAAAAAAAAAAGTCTTCCCTGTAATCAAGAGTTTGGGAAACACTGGTCTATAGAAATAGTTTAATTCAGAGCAGAATAAAGTCAGGTATTATTACAGCCCTGTCCTGTTCAGGCTTTTAGGCTGCACTTGCATATCACAGTGGTATCTAGACCCCAGCCTGGTTTTTCAACTTTTGTAACAGCCATTGTATTTACTGGAAAGATTGGTGGTATATGTCTAATCTGAAGCAAGCAGGATGAATCAATTTACCAAACGTAAGGTAGTCAAGGTCCATGCTAGGCTCATGATGACATCTGCTTAACACTTGCTTTTATGGATTATATCCCAGCGGTAGTGTGAACAGAGCAAGCTCCTCCCCAAATTTCATGAACTGGAGACAATAATTGCATCTCTCTGCTTCTAGTAAGCTTGAGAAGTCAAAGCTGCCCACCTTTTATCATTGGGGAGAAGGTCGAAAGGCCTTCTGAGAGCTACCAACACTTTTACCTCCAAGTGAGGTCCCTGTAGAGAAGGGGCAATGTTGGGAGATCCTAGGACAAAGAAATATCACTTTTTTATCAGGACTGATTAATGTTGTGAATGTGTTGGTCAAAGACTGATAGAATCCCAGAGTTAGAAGGGACCTCAATGGTCGGGTAGTCCAACCCCCTGCACAAATGCAGCATACAGTACTGCTAAACCATGCCTAACAACTGGCATTAGAGCACTTGAAAACTTCCAATGAAGGAGATTTGATATAAAGCAGTAAAAGTTTCAGAGCTAGGTGGGGACATTTGAACATAAGAGCCATTGACCGGCCAACGTTGTTAGTTAGCTTTTCTTCCATCAGTCTTCAGGTGCAAATCAAGATGGCAATTGGCAGCACAGCCTCATGCTAACTAGCAAAATCCCATACTGTTAGCATGCTTTGCAAAGACAATGAGTTCTGGTTGCTGAGAATCGTGTAGTATGGGTAAAATGGCCAGAGCTGGCAATACTAAAGGCCTTGGCAAGTGTGGTTGAGGCAGGAGGCCAAAATCTATCTTCATTGGCGCAACGTGAACTCTGCAAGTATTACAAATGGCACCTTCAGCAAAGGCTTCAAATTAATTAACAGACCCAGCCAAGCAAATGGCAAAGTCCACCATTTAGATAAGCAAGAAAAGGCATAACAGGAAACAGCTTGTTAAAAGGCCTTGCCCTAGACTTTAATTATTAATGGATTATTGGGAAGCCACCAAAATAGTATACAGATTGTAACAGGGCATGCTGTAACTTTAGTTTTACTGCTGGTAATTACTGAATTATGTGACCTGGCATGGTTTCGCCATTGCTATAGTGCAACTGTGTGCTTAAATTAAGTTTCCTCAGCCAAACCATTAGAAACTTTAGAAGCAGACAAGATGGTTGCTTGGTTAGCGTGATAACGAATTAAAGAAAGGAAAACAGGAAAGCCATAAGGAGACGTTCCAGATCCTTAAGAGAGAAACAATCCTCCTTCTCAGAAATGGCAATCTCACAAATACTCACTTTGTAGTTAGTGGAAACATTTCAGGATCACTGAGGAACTTGTTTTATCTGGTTCTCCCTAAAATTGAATCTAGTCAATCAGAAGAGGCTTTATTAGCTTTAACAGTACACGTATGTGAGCTTAATCAAGGGGTATGGAGGAGAACACAGCAAGCACCAGAATGGACCGTTGGCTAATATAGCCACGTCGCCCCCGTGTCAGCTGGCCCTAGCAGGCATACGGGCAAGAACTTGTGCTACTGGGAAGTGAAATAGGCACCGGGATAAATGTTCATCTTGTGCTTTAGACATGAATAATGGAAGTCTGAACTGTAGACCTGTCTCCTCTCCTCTTATCAATAGCCAACCAATTGGTATACAGGTTTCCTTCGCTTTATGCAGGTTCTGTATGCAAGAATTCACTCTTATGCAATGCCTTTTTATATACCAACAATTCATTATATTCAAGGTCAATTCACACTGATGCGATCAGTGTGGTGGAAGCCTGAAGTCATCTGCTTTGTGCGGTGCATTGTGGGAGCAACGTGCACCAAAATATAGTCTCCTGTGTGAATCTGTGCTCCTCGTTTGTTGTCTGTGACATGTTTCTATAGTTGCCATCCCCATTAGGATAGTGCCCTGTGCTTGCGTGTACTGTTGGTGAGTACCAAAATAGTCTTGTAAATGTGGTAGAAATGAGTCTGTGGGTCAGGACAGTCGAGGTCTTGGAACGTGCCCCTATTTGTTACATTGTAAAGTGGGTTCCCTTTTTGCAAATTTGAGTTGTGTGCCATTTTCCAGGAATGCATGTACACCATAAAGCGAGGGATACCTGTACCTATAATCCAGGTAAGAGAAGTAAGTGCTAGAGTGTTTTCATCTGACATTTTCCCAATGCTGTTGCTGGGGATCACTGCAATACTTCCTGGACTCGGTGTTTTCAGGGGCCAGATTCAAGAGGGAATTGGGTGATGTTCCCTTCACCATTCAGCATTCACGTAAGAAGTCACTTTATGGTATACTGATGACTGCCTATATAGAGATGCCTGTGGTTGTAATAGCCTCAGCTTTCTGCTTAGTGATTTGATCTTTGCAGATGGATTTGTTGCTTGAGACTGTGTGGAATCGTGAATTCTAATTTAAGCATCCAGCTGGACACTCAATGGTTTATTTATCTTTATCTATTTATTGATGCGAATTCCTTCCCACTGGTGCCCATCGCAAACACTTGGAACATTTACCTCTATTAAAAATGCAAGTAGTTTAACAACAAAGCAATTAAAACTTAAATCCTTGTTTCCCAGGTAATGGGTTGGGTTCCTTTCAACAACACCAGTCCCAGGATGGCCCCATCCCACTACTGTGCCTTAGCAGTCATGATCTACTTGCAGATCACCTGCTTTCTCAACACAGGTGCCAAAGGTCCTCAATACAATAATGTATAGTAGACAGACAGGTGAGGGTAGAAACTAGAACTAGTTAACAAATGGGAATAACAATCTGATAAAAACATTTCAAAGTTCATGTTTTCTAACCTTTTTCTGACCTATATTTATATTTAATGGTATAAATGCCATTTTTCATTCTTTTATACCAAATGATTTATTTATTTCCATTAAAAATTAAACAGAATAATGATATCCAAGATGGGAATTCACTTATCGTCTCCTGGCTTCCTATTATTTTACAGGTTGTGTTGGAAGGAAAAATTCCCAGGTTTTGTTTTAAGCTTTTTTTTCCCCCTCCCCTTTTTCATTTTTCTCCTTTGTAACCTCTCACCTGTTGCTGCCCTGTAGCTTTTCAAGATTTCCTCACCTTTTATAAAGCCACAGAGTACCAGAGGTACATTTTTGTTCTGTCCCTGTAAATTGTACTGACCTACCTCCCAAGCATTGTTGGGGGCTTTTGACTCAGAAATGTTTGGGAACTAATCTAAAATCTGTGGATGGGATAGGATAGAGAAGGAGAAGATTTTTATGTGATGTCCTTTGGCTTAGGTCTGTTGACTTCAATGGAATCACATTAGTTTGTCCCATCTTAGGGATGGCTTGTAATATATACCGATAAGCATGGTTACATCTGTGCGGGTGGGTGAACAAGCTCATGCATACACCAGCTGGTATTAATATTAGTATGCTATATACCAACCTATCAATGAAAAGTCTCTTTCTATATTTTTTTTTATAATGTGTATATAGTCATGCTCTTTCTAAACTTGTATATAACATAATATAATTTAAACTACTCTGATTTGGGGTATATTTAACTTCAGGCTTACATTATTCTTCTCAGGTGATTTATATATATGTAGAGGTCAGCGAGTCACCGATTTTAAGCATCTCAAAGTGGTGAGAATCAGTGGAGTCTTTATATTGTGCTGTTCTCTTTCTCCCTATCCGTCTTTCTTTTTTTATTTGGTTTCCCCCCACAGCTAGGAAAGATGAGAGACCTGTGTGCATGTGATGTGCTGCAATGACTATGGGACACCAACCAGAGCCCATTAAATGCTTAATGAAAGCACTGAACTTATTTCATGCCAAACCTCACATCAAACATCTAGCTCTTCTTCCGTCTTTCCATTCAAGTCATTTTATCTTTGTTATTTTTTGATCACTGATCATTACTATCAAAGGACCACAGCCTGCCCTTAGATGAGTGTGTACTTCTTCCTTTGAAGTCAAAGGGATGAACGCACGTGCATCTGTACAGCGGGATGTTTCATCCAAAGACGGCGATGGCTTTTGCTTGGGCTGTGCCTGAGGCTCATTCAGATGACTGTATTCCAGCTTGGCTTTTCTTTATGAGGTGCTTCTAAAAAAGGGAAATTGGACCTAGCTAATATGTCACTGTTATAATCAATTTTTATGGGATATGCGATTGTTCAAGAGAGTGGGCTGGTATTTCAGAGCTCAGCGTTCGGTTCCCAGCCCTCTCAAGGACTCCCATAGGTGAGTCACTAGATATCAACCTATCCCAAGACCTCGTGGAAAAAGAAAATCTTTCTTTTGTCTATTTAAATTACAAATGATCTGTGGCAGGACTTGTCTGCTACGATGTACAGTGCCTAGTGCAATGGGATTGTGGTTGGAATTTTAATAATACTAATGATGCTAATACTACTAATAAACAAAGTAATTTAAACCAGGGATCCAGGACATTCATGGACTTAGGCATCCCATAATTTACCCATCTCTTGATTAATTTTCATCATAGCTGTTTCTTAATATTGGCTTTGACAGCAATTAGGATAAATTAAACCTTTAATGAGCACACAACTGCTGGGCTACAATGGGATTATGGTAATTGTCAGAGCGGAGTTGTACACGAATTGGTTTCACAAGCTTTTAGAAGTGTTAGTTATCTGACCAAAAAATGAGATCAATGAAGTTGGTGATAATTAAAACAAATAGTAAGGAATAAAAATAGCCTAATTTTGAATTTATGAAGGTCGTTAAGAGCTTACATGGATAATTTGGCTGGCACTAGGAGCATTATTGGGAGGGTGGTCATGGGGAAATATGTGTTTAGAAAACAAATAGAAACAAGAACTGACCTTCATCTTTCCAAGTCATTTAAAGGAAAGCTGTTCTAATGGAATAAGGGCACCTAAGCATCATTTGTGGACCTTTGCTAACCTCTGATCATTAGTAATTATCTTCATTGCATGGGTTAATTAATAAGAGGTAATTCATAAATAGGTGAAGAACATATCCATCCATTAATGGCATTAATGC
Organism: Alligator sinensis; assembly: GCF_000455745.1. NCBI lineage: Eukaryota > Metazoa > Chordata > Crocodylia > Alligatoridae > Alligator > Alligator sinensis. The sequence continues at coordinate 1,669,293 of NW_005842052.1, forward strand.
TGTGAGCGATGATAATAACAGAGTGCAGTGAGTGACAATTTACCTCTTCTAAAAGCTGTGCAAACATCAAGCATTTATTCGCTCCAAGTCCCCTTTGAATTAGGTATAATTGTGTCTACTTCACCGGTGGCATAACTGAAACATAGGCCTATGAAATGGGAAGGGGCGCAGGGCATATTCTGGCACAATGGCAAAGGGGGTAGGCTGTATCAAGTGTGGGAGGAGCCATGGCAAAGCAAACCTGATCCCCAGCAAAGCTAAACCTCTGCAAGCCCAATAGGAGACATGGAAGCAGTGCTGACATGTAGGATGACCTAAAGGCTGCTCTAGCTTGTGCCAGGGGGCTACGCCAGGTCCCAGTGGGAAAGAGGAAATGAGGTGAGGCGAGGTATATTTATCCTTATCATTACACCAATGCAGGGCTTAATCTGGCACAGAGATGTTAAGTGTCTTCCATATTTCACATAGATGTTTAAAGTCCCATGGTGATGACTTAAGCATTTTGCATGAACTTAGTGTACTTGGGTAGAGACAGCACTGAAAACACCTGTGCCTCATTCCCAGGTGAAATATATGACCTGGCATGACTTTGAGAAAGACTTGGCTTCCTTGGGCTTCAGTTTATTTGCCTGCACATAAGCCATAATGGCCCAGACGGAGGAGTTGTGTGTGTGAAATATTGTTCAAGTGCTTGAAATCTTTCTGGCCAAGGGAACTTGATAAATGCAAACATGGCAGCATTGGGTTTTGCCCAAGTCCATCTGGACTAGCCCTGTCAAAGGGATTGGAGGGTGAAAGTCAGATTCTCTTGGTATTTGGGGTCAACTTTTCCATAATGTTGAAATAAAGTCATCAGATTGGCTTAGGCCCTGTTGACATACGTTATCCATCATCTCTCTTAGGATTTGCCCTGAAAGGGGAGTGAAGTGGTTTGCTCTCTAGAGGCACCGATGGATATCAAGAGATCTGCTGAGTTTCATGGCCTGCTTCCCAAATTTTCTGTGCCTCCTCTCTTTCCTACTTCTCCACATTCACCCCCTACGTAGTCTTTTAGCAGTATAATTCCTGCAGTCACTACATGCACTCAGTATTGCCAGCTCTCATGATGTTTGGCATTGTTCTTAAAGTCTCCACTTTGGGAATGTGAAAACTTAGTTTATACCCCAAAGCGTAAACTTTAAGAACAACACCAAACATCATGAAAGTTGGCAACACTTTATACTGCTTGGTTCTCCTGAATGCACCGTAACAGGTATGTTGGCACTGGATTAGGACCCAGCACCTATACTTGTTCTGGGCAGGCACAAATCTCAGACCGGCCATGACATCTGCCAGTCGATAATAGGCGAATTTATTGATACAGAGTAAGAACAAAAAAGCAACAATACAAACAATCAAGCGATTCTATATCTACCAATCCTAGGGCTGTTATGAGTTAAAGTACATTTGGTCAGGATGCAGGCTCTACTCTGAGGCTCTCTCTTAGATGTTAGCAGTGTGAAGGTGGGATGCAGAGGCCCACAGCCCCCCTCCAGTGGGGTGTATGAGACAGGCTACTGGTATGCCCTTGGTCCATGGTGATCTCAGGGACCCTTCCTGGCGGACCCCTCTCAGGGAGCAAAACGGGGAAGGATGAGAGGAAACAGGGAGGGACAGGAGGAATGGACAAGACAAAGGTAGGGATGGGAGGGATCCTTTCTTACTCCCAAGTCTCTTCTTTTATATTCTCCTCCCCCCTTGATGACTCCTGATGACTCTTCATCCATGGCTATCTCTGATTGGTTGTCTCTCTGTGGTCACACGTCCACGTAGCCTTCTGGGCCATCTCCTAATTTGGTCTGTTCCCCCAAAACCGGGACTTAGGCCCCCCTGCTCTCTGAGGTCTAGTTGCTGGTGTTGCTTATCTCATGTTATTGGACAGTATGGTACATACTTCTTTGGTTCCCAGGCTGTTTCCTAGACTGTGTGTCCTTGTTGGTCTTGTGGTGCTAGACAGCCCATCTATTTCCAGGACTGCGATCTCGTGTTATGGCATGCCCCACTTCGTTCTCAGTCTATGTCCATTTGTTGGCCTTGTTGTGCTAGACAGCCCGTCTGTTCTCAGGGCCATGAGAAGTTGTGTGCATCTCCTAATTTCTTTAGAAATCCAATTAATCCTTGCTGTCCATCTTGACCCCTTAAAATACATATATCTATACCTATTAGCCAATTCCCAAAAAACAGAACTTTAAATGCCATTTGTAAGCCAACAGAGTACAGCATCGAAGTGTTTGAAGGAGGCAGCATGGTGGACACAGGTTAGTGGAACAACCTTACATAAAGCAGCTGGCCTCACCGCCCCATTCTCTCCTCAATCCCGGGATTGAGTCCTTTGACTTGGGCATCACAAACCCTCCAGGGGACATGTTATGTCAGGCAAGGAGCTTATTGGCACAGTTTCTCCCCCTGCATCCAAGTGTGGCTCCATGTCACAGAAGTGAAGTGGAGCAGCTTATAGTTCCTTGTTCTTACAGGAAACCGTACATTGGGCCTGGCCTTACTGTTAAGTAGAGCAGTCCAGAGGCTGCTCTAACCCATATCCACTCTGCCATTTACCCAATATCAATAGGAAGTTGAAGGGCATTGCTGATTCCCCTTGTTTCATGCCAGCAGGGAATTCTGATCCATGAGAGAAACCACTAACCAGAACCTGAGCTTTTCTTGGACAAGGCTTTTGGGGCTAAGCAAAAGCAAGAATGTGTCCTGCAGTTTTCTTTTCTTTTCTTTTCAACAGTCACTTAATTTACATAAATGATGCCTTCTGCAAGCACATTAAAAACTTGGGCTTCAGCCAATACTTACCTATTCATTCTCCCCATTGTTGATGAGCTTTAGCATAGCTCAAACCTTACGTTGCGGTTTTCCTTGTGAAACAATGCCCTTGTGCACTAATGCAAAAATGTTTCCACCTAAGAGCTGCCCTTGTAGCTGAGCGAGAGAGTAGTTCTCCCATTTCCAAAAACAATCTGTACAGGCTGTCACTGCTTGGCAGCTTCCAGTGGCCTTGAACTCGATAAGGGTTGACAGAAACATCAGAGGTGGGGCAGTGTAGATCACAGAGACAGCTGCTGTAGGTCTCCTGCAAGATTTTGTATCTGCTACTTCTATGCTTAATGAGACCCTTGCCAGGCTATGAGCATACTTGTCAGAGTCCTAGAGCAAGCAAGATTCAGGAGTGCCTCCGATGTGCAGAACGAAATAAAGAATAATGTTGGGATATTAAGTACCTGATGCAAATAAAAGGAAAATGTAGGTCTGGGTCTTCAGATTGGGTACATCTACGGAGAATCATTGGCTTCGGTGCAGATTTGTATCAGCTGAGGGTTAGGGCCAGAGAAATGATTTGAAGCTGGGGAATTATACAAAGGAACTGACAGTGTGGCGTGGGTGCACTTGAAGTGGATGCTTTGTCCTGCTGTCCCATCCTCCTACCGCTGCACAACTCACTCTGTATCAACAGGGCCTTGATTTCAAAACCAAGCATACAATATAAGAGGGATGATCTAGGATGTGGTAGGAATAAATACATCAGGGAAGGCTCTGCTTTCTGGTATGCTGGGGTAACTCCATTCAAGTCTCTGGAACAACTGTGGATTTACAGCCGTGTAGATGAGATGAGAATTTAGACTGCTGCACTTTCGATTGGATTTGTCTCCCACAGCTTCTGCTGTTACTCACTTTCCTTGTCGCATGCTGTTATGCCTCTTTCTTCTTTTAATGATTGTTGGGCAATAATACTTTGGAGGAACAGCAACTAAAAGAAGAGAATACAGAATACATAGTCAGATTTTTTTTCCCCCCTTTGCTTTGAGGCTTGCATGTTGTTTGTGCTACCACAGCTGAAGTACAGCTTGATTTTCTTTTTACAGTAGCAATGCAGATTTTACCAAAGGAGAAAGTCATATTTTTTTGTGTGCGAGTCTTCTCTTTTGAAACAAGATCTTCTATAGCCTTTTTTCCCCCACCTAGTATGTGGCCTCTTTGACTAAGATGTGAATGAAAAGGATATTTTAATTCCTTAGGCACAGGAGACAAGGTGAGTGTGTTCTATTATTAAGGACTTCCCTATACCACCCAGAATGAATTCATCAGTTATTATTTTAAATGCTTTTGTTTCAAGTGGATACGAGATCAGAGGAAGAAAATAGTCTTTCAGTCGTTGTGCGGTGATGCAGCCACAGGAAACTGTTGGCTTGGGGAAGGGGGTGGAGAATTTAACATTTCCTTGCATATATTACCTCTACCGAAACACTGACAATTATTTTTTTTTAATCTTTCCAATTAGATGTTTGCCAAACTACTGTGAACATGGAGGGAAATGCTCTCAGTCCTGGACCACCTTTTACTGTGATTGTAGTGAAACGGGTTACATGGGAGCTACCTGCCATAACTGTAAGTAAACCTGCTAAGGATACTCTGATACAGCCAGTCTATAGGAAATCCAAGTGCAAAAGCAAAACGTGCATGCTGCAAGGAGCCCTCTGCTTTACTGGATGCAATAGGCTGCTCTCAGACAGGGTAGCAATGGGTCAGCACCTAGCCTATTACTAGCAAAGGAGTCTATTGCACAAGCACACAAGTCTCTTGACACACTTAAAGAAGAGTTTCTGGAGCTGAATTAAAAGTCAAAGGACTTTCTCTTGTCCAGCTTTATTGCATTTTCTTATCTCCTCCTTTTCTGCAGCATCCATCAAATTGCATCCCTTTATCTTGAAGCTTCTGGATTTTTCATAAACAATGTGCTCAGCCAGAAGTTTTCCTATAGTAAAACAGACCTTAGTGTTTTTTGGAGTTGCAATGGTCACTATCAGAACTATATCAAACACCCATAATTATAAGTGTGGGGGTGAAGCTGGTGTGTTAAAGAATGATTCTGGAGCATGGTCTATAGTAACAGTATTGTATGTCTGTGGGCATGTCTACATGAGACACTTATCATGAGCTGCTGAAGTAGCTCCACAGTAAATATCTCGGTGTCTACACATGCAGCCCTATTCAGCTGCAGGAAACTAATAAACACAGCAGGGGAGTTCTTGTATTTACATGTGTAGACACTAATGGGGCTGGCTGGGGTACAAGAGTGCTTCCATGCGAGGCTGCCTGCCAGCTGGCCCCACACGAAAGCACCCTCATGTCCCAACCAGCCCCTTTGCAGCATATTGATCTGGGTCGGAGCAGCCCCGGGCTGGCAGGTTGACCCCTGGAGCCCCCTGCCAGCTGGGGCTACTCTGCACAGCTCAACTCAACATGCTGGGATCGTGGGCACACAGTCAAACAGCACACCTGGGAGCAGTAAACTTTGGTGTAATAAGTGCTGAAGTTTATTGTTCCACATTAATTGCGTGTGTGGATGCGCCCTGCGAGGTATAAAATATATGTGCTATTAATTTTGTCAAATTGGGTCAGATATATATAAAAGAGGGAGAGGTCAGCTTCTTCTTTTAAAGTTATCCTACTTTAATTGCAATAATATCCTGGTTTCAGTTTCATAGAGGTTTGACAAACTCAGTATTTTGGCTGAAGTTTTTCGTGCTGGGGGTTGCCCACATCTGTGCATATGCAAGTGTTATTTGCATTTCTCCTACAATTCATAGATTCATAGATGTTAGGGTTGGAAGAGTCCTTTGTAGATCATTGAGTCCAACCCCCCTGCAGGAAAGAGAGGTGGGGTCTTTGTTTTGGTGTTTCTAAGAACAAGGCTGAGGGAGGAGAGAGGGGGATGAAGGTATTGGCTTTTGAAAAGGTTTAGTACTTTCTAAAAGGAACTTCTTGTTGGTGTAAGGTATGTGTGTTTTGTTGTACGTATGATAATCTCCCCAGGTTTTTCACAGTTATAGGGCAAATTATTAGGGCTGTGCAAAACTTCAGTCCCTAATTCGATTCAGCCCAATTCGGTGGCCGAATCTCTGAATCCGAATCAAATCAGAGGACCCTTTAATCTCTCTGAATCAAACCGAAACCCTCCAAATCGATTCAGAAAGATTCGGAGATGTGGACATAGTTACAGCTTAAATGTTTTTTCTTATATACCTCTAGGTACCCGGCGGCTTGCGAATGATGCTATACTGGGGTGTATGTAGCATCCCACAGGAGCACGGGGGGCTCCCCAGTGCGCTCAGCAGCAGACCTGGAAGTGGACCAGAAGCGCTTCCAGTTCACTTCCAGGTCCACTGCGGGGTGCGCCAGGGGACGCCCCACCACCCCACCCCCCGGCTCAGCAAATGGTGCCTCCTGGGTCTGGGGGGGGGAGGGGCATTTGGGAGCCCAGGAGGCATAGGGGGGCCCCCAGCAAAGCTAATCACTGTGCTGGGGGGGGGCTCAGGGGGCCCCCCAGCGTGCTGCCTGGTGGACCCAGAAGTGGACCAGAAAAGTTTCCGGTCCATTTCTGGGTTCACTGCTAAGCGTGTGGGGGTGCCCCCCGCTCTCCTATGGGATGCTCTATCTGCTCCAGCATCGCAGCATTTACAAGCCACGCCTGGTACCTCGAGGTATGTAGAAAAAACATTTAAAGCTGTGTCTGTGGCTGAATCGTTGATTCTCCGAATCAGCATCAAATCTTCAGATCTGGATTCAGCCGAATTGAATTAGAGACAGTGATCCAAATCAACTAATTCGAATCTCTATCCCCAATTCAGGGCAAATCTAAATCAAATAGGGCCCATTCTGCACACCTCTACAAGTTATATGCCTCTACAGTCACACATGCTCAATAGTGCCAGGGCTTGAAATCTCAGAAGTCCATATTCACTGCTATTGCATACCTGTTTTTACCCAGCATGTACATAGGATCAGTGGTCAGCCTAGTAAAATTCATGGCAAGGAAAGGGAGCCTCATTAACAGGCAAACAAAGCAGCCCCTAGAAACAGAGCAAATAGGCAGTTTGTAAGGACTCCGGCTACTGGGAATGACAAAAAGCCTTGCACAAGCATGAAAGCAAAGGAAGCAGTAATTGAGTCTGTGTACAGAGATGACCATGGGGACAAAAGATGAGGAAATGATTGTAAAAGATATTTTTTTCATACCCTCATGTAGGGGAAAGAAGGATGATAAGTGAGAGAGAGGCTGATATCGGGAATAAAGTCAAGAACACTAAAATATCCATTAAAGGTGTCAGATGAGTATTGTGACTCCATATAGAATGAGACTGTATGGACGTCGAAGTAAAGGATGGTGGTGTTTTGTTTATTTTAATCCAAAACCAAGAAGCAGAAGAGGCAATAGCTACTTAGGTTCAGCTGAAGACTTTGCCACCCCCACATCGTTTGGGAGACTTTAATGATTCCCTAATTAAAGACAAGGGCATTTGTGGGATGCGAGGTTCCCATTTGCCGGAGAGAGAGAAAGAGAGGGATCCGTCTGTGGAGAAATAGCAAGGGCACCGGAAAAGTTCAGGTAAAAGATTGAAACAAATAGCAGCCAGCATTGAGGAACAAAAGCACAGTATCCAGCTAAAGAAACTCAGGACACAGGACAGATTGAGAGATATATCTGCAGGCTGGTGCCAAAGTATCTCAGTATACAAATAATGAAAAAGGCAGCTGCTGGCTGCTCACTTGCTCTATTTGCAAGTAGGGGGGTTTCAACAATGAATTTAATTTCAGCTGGATGAAAGAGCTAGCAGCTTACCTTCAAGCATAGTGATAAACAGTGATATTAGACTGGAGAAATATGGGAATGTACTGGTGTGATGTACAGTAGGGCTATGCAAAGCTTCAGGTGCTGATTCGCTTCGGAGCAGATTCGGCTCGATTTGGTGGCCAAACCTCCAAAACCGAATCGAATCAGGAGACCAATTCAAAGGTCTGAATCAATTTGAATCTCTCAGAATCGGGGCGGGGGGCAGTGGGGATTGCCCCCTGCCTGGCAGGAGCTGGTGAACAAAGGCTTTTTTTTTTTTTTTTTAAGGGCAGGGCAGGGCAGCCAAGGGGGGTGGGGCTAGGAAAGCAGGTGGGGGTCAGGGGACTCATGGCAGAGCCCCCCACATAGCATGGGGCAGTGGGGATTGCCCCCCTGCCTAGCAGCAGTTGGTGAATGCAGGCTTCTTTTAAAGAGCCAGGACCTGAAAGAGCGGGTGGGACAGCCATTGAGAGTGGGCAGGGGATGACGCCGATTCAGAGATTCGGCTGTGGCTAAATCTCCAAATCAGATTCAGCCAAATCAATTCGGGACAGTGATTCGAATCACCGAATCAAATCACCATCACCCAAATCAGCTGAATCTGAATCCGAAGTGAATACTAGCTGCTTTGCACAGGCCTAATGTGCACAGTCTTTAGCACAAAGAGTTGTTCTGTAGCCAGTGGGCCCATGTACCTGTTGATAAGAATCCCGTGAAACAAGAGACATTATTGCTTGTAGTTGATAACAGTTGACACAGTTTCCTGTAGCAAGGCACTGAAAGCCATTAAGTCAGTTGTAGTATAACTTCTGTGGAAGAGCAGGTCCTCCATTGGCATAATTCAGCATTGCTCCTTTAAAGTGAAAATATATATTTGTAATGTTTAGCGCATGGTTAAAACAGAACCTGATTTTCACAGGACCTGTGAAGCTGACAGGCCTTTAATTTAACTTACCCCACTTCAGAAATGTTTTTTTCTTGTATTGAACTGCACTCCTGATGTTGGAAACGTGCAATACATCTGCATCAAGGTTGAACAGATCTAATTTGCAACCTGCCCAGAGTCAGAGTTGAGACTAGTTGGCTTCATGCTGGGCCAGACCTCACAAGGATGAATGTCATTTCTTCCTCCTGTGCTGCTTCTGGGCACCTCTACCCCATTTTCATGGGCAATCAAGTCTGTGACAATATAGGAGAGAGCTGTTTTCTGAAGCTGAGGTTGGAGCCCTTGTCTAGCATTTCAAGGTTTGAGACCTTGCCTGTAAAATTCCCTGTCTTTGGGGTTGTGGTGAAAAGAACCAGAACAAGTCAGGCTAATATTGTGTCTGCAGTGTTTGTCTGTCCACGACTGAGAAAACTGAAGGTGCAACTCTAGATGACCCTAGCTCAGGCGTGGGCAAAGTTCGAGCTATGGGCTGGATTGGGCCCACAGTAGACTCCCATTTCCCAGCAGCCCCTGCCCGTGCCACTTGGGCTGGTCTTCATAGAGACCCCATGAGTGACAGGGCCATGCCAGCCCCATGTTCCCGGGGTCTTCATGGAGCCCATGGCACTGGAAGGGCTCAGGGAGCGGCTCCGGGGCTGGGATTTTGCAGCAGTGCTGCAATCTGCTGCCTGCATGCCCTTGCCTGCAAAACCCGCACTTGTCACAGCGGCATGTGGGCTCTACCCTGGCTCTGGCCCATGCTGTCACCACCACAAGATCTGGGGCCTGGCCCCGGAGCAGCTTCCTGCCCAGCCACATGCCCTGCCAGCACCGTTTGGGTCGGTCTCTGTAGAGACCCTGAGAACATGCACGGGGCTGTTGCAGCCCTCCGCTGTCGCGGCTCCCACCACTCCTGGGGTCTGCATGTAGACCAGTCCAAGAGGTATGGGCAGGGGCTGCTGGGAAATGGAGTCCAGACACCGGCCAGATCTGTTGTTTTGCCTACCTCTGCCCTAACTTATACTTATTATTTGTATTATGGGCAGTGCATAAGAGACCCATCCTAGGACCCTAATATACCTAAATGTAGCTAATTAAAAAAACCCAACAAAATAAACAAACAACCAAAACACCCCCTATCCTTGGGCCCTCCAGTTCAAGAAGGATGTGGACAGTTTGGAAAGAGTCCAGTGCAGGGAAACAAAAATATTCAGGGGCTTGAGAGATGAGACTTATGAGGAAAGGATAAAAGAACTAGAGCTATTTTGTCTGGAGAAGAAAAGACTGAGTTGGGGGCAGGGGCTGGATTTGATAAGTCTTCAAGTATCTGAAGGGTGATTATAGAGAGCATGGAGATGGACTTTTCTGTGTGGCTATAAGGGACAGGACTAGGAGCAATGACTTCAAGCTGCAGCAGAGGAAATTTAGGTTGGAGATTAGTAGGAACTTCTTGACTCGGGGGTGTTCATGCATTGAAACAGGCTCCCTAGAGGAGTAGCAGATTCTCCATTCCTGGACATTTTCAAGAGCAGATTGGACAGACACTTGGCTAGGATGGTTTAGTTAGGGATGATCCTGCCTTGAGCAGGGAGCTGGATGACATAACCCTGTGAGCTCCCTTCCAACCCTAGTTTTCTATGTTTCTATTCCCCATCTAAAGACATGGACAGATGAACATAAACCCCAGTGTCATTTGTATCTGTAAGCATACTAATACAAATGATATTAGGAGGAGAAAAGGACAGGCAGGCAGCTACCCTGGGGTAGCTCGTACAATAACCAGCTATTACTGCCCTTCGCTGCTAGGAAGCAGTGGGAGCCAATGAAACAAGCAAATTGCAAACCAGTTTTCAAAGGGTTAACTCCTAACTTTGTCAGGAACTGGTTTAGAACAATAAATACAGGGAGAATAAAACCTAATGGCACTTTCCAGTTTTCAGATCCTGTCTGTGCTTTCCAGGCAGGCTGCTGCTGCCCTACGCAGCTTGCTGCCCGCCCCCCTGGTTCATTTACCCGTGTCCTACCTGCTAGCCTCAGGCATATGCTGCTATACACCGTCTTACCAAAGCCTCCGACCCCGCTTTGCCATTGGCCATTGAGCCTGCTTCTTTTTGTTCTAGCTCCTGTTATTCAGTGCAGATCATGTCTCCTGCCAGATACTCAATCGCATCCTATTGATCCACGGCTCTGCTGGCACTAGCGTGGGCAGCCGTGCAGTTCCCCGGCAGCACGTGTGCCGAGCAGCCTTGCACTTACGTGTTCGCGCTAAGTGCACTTGCATTTCTAAAGCTGGTGCCCCTGTCCCCAAGGCACTGGTTTGTGGAAGGAGCCCCAGCCTTGTTAGTAACCCTTGGACTGAATTGGGAGCTGTTCTTGTGTGCTTTTGAGCCGTCATCTTATAGGTATTTTTCATTTCTTTCCAGTGGTAGTTGCAGGTAATCCGTGCCTCTGTAAATCAGGTCATTTACAGCATTTCTGTCGGTTTGAATTTCTCCAGCTCTTTACTAAGGACAGGACAGATCTTGCAGAGGCACTGGGAGGTGTGATTGCTTCAGGTCTATGCACTCCTTAGACGGGTAGGGCTGTATCAAGTCTACAGCACAGGGATCTAAAGCTAAATTGGCTGGTATAATCATACCTGCGTATCTCTGAACAAGAAGTTGGATGTATGTTGTATGTAGCCTGGCCTGAAAGATAGAAACAGAGAGCCCTGTCTGCAAAGTACCGGGTAATTTAATCTCAGTTACTTGGCTATTCTTTCACAGCTCTATTTTGTGGCTTATGCTAAAGCTGGAAAATGCCTATTTTTAGTGTTTCTTTTAAAGAAATGAGCTTTGCGGAAGCCTTTTGTGAACTATTTAAACAGTTTCCAAGCTGTTTCCAGTGTGTGCGGTATAGAGGGTGTGAAATGGATGTTTTGCTTAATGAGTCATTGGGACAGTGTCTTATGAAATGGTGCCTATCGTCATGTCTGCTTTCCTTGTGTAGGTGTTATGGATGTGCTGTCAGTGTTGAAGTCTCAGGAACCATAGTGCCACCAAAAAGATGTAGTCATCAGATTCCCAATGCCATTTTTCCTCTTTGAGAATGCCACAGGTTTGGTTTGGTGGCAAAGTTTCAGCCAGGTTTAGTATCTAAAAGCACAGCCCTAATATATTTTGGCCTAACAAGTATATTGGACCAGGTGTTAATGCATTTATGGCCGTGACGAGGTGTTTGGCACCTCCCTTAGGCCACTACAATTCCCATCATTTCCAACCTTCCTCTTCTGCAACGATTAAAACAAATTACATATTGCATTACACCCGTATTTTGAATATCTTAAGCCATCCTGTACCATGGGCTCTTGATTCACATGCTGATCTGGGTGTACCCGTTCCAGCCTTATCCTGGTACTGGACCATCCTACACCTTGTACAGTCGTCTCCCCTTCCCATCTTCTGGTAGGAGCGCACATCTGGCCCACATACCAAGTTGTGTTTCTGTAAGGGGTTCATGCATTTCTCAGGTTAGCTGGTCAGGTCGCTGCTTTAACAAAGCCTTGTATGAGCAGTATATATTGATCAATGTTTCCACAACATTGCCGACAGATGGGAGGAGGGCACCCATGATGAAGTATCATCTGTGGATCAGGGGATAAATAAATCAGCAAAGTAATGCCTCTGCCATTTGCTTCTTGCTTTTCCAAACAGATGCACTGATGTTGCTAAACAGCTTGGGGAAGGCAGGGAGGGGAAATCCCACTGCATTCTGTGTATCTGCTTAGATTAACTATTTTTTTTTATTACAAGTATTCAGTATGAATCCCTTACATTACCGTATATCATAACTTTCACAAAGTCTGTATTGGTCTTTCTGCAGAGCACTGAATCTGGATGTAAAAGATCATGCAAAATGTCAGAAATGGCTCCATTCTCCTTATTCTGGAGATGGCAACATGTCTAAATGCTCTGGGAGGACATACATTAGATTTTGTTAATTATTTCTTGATATTTTCTTCAGTACATGAGCAATCTTGCACATAGAGACTGTCTCATAATGGCCTTTGCAGTTGCAATAGGGATGATCCCTTCAATGGTGGAAATGTCATATAGCTCTCAGTATAATGTAAATGTAATGTAAGTGAATGGGTGGAAAGAAGATTTTTTTTTTGTATTAATAGCCCAGTTACTACTTGTCACACTTTTGATCGGCTATTCTCGACATGCTTAATATGCTTGTAGCCAGTTACACTGCAACTATATCAATTTAGACCGCTGTGGTCTGGCCCAGTCCCATTAGGGAGTTTAAATAACCTGCCTAATGTTTTACAATATGTCTGGTGGAAAAGCTGGAAGCACAGCATACCAACTCCCTGCTTTACCTGCTACATCATGTTGCCCTAGAAGACCCCAACAGTCTTTCCCATCCAAGCACGGGGGGTTGGACTTGATGATCTCCAGAGGTCCCTTCCTGCCCCTAACATCTACGAAAAAGGAGCATTCTGAGATGCATCGTTAAATATTTGGCCATTCATACTGGAAGTTCAAGATTTAACAGATATTCAAAATCAAGCTTACAATTCTGAAATTACTGTTTTTTGTGTACTTCTCCCCCCATGCCATCTTTCCTATACATGGATTTCCTTTGTCTTTCTGCATCTTAAGTCTGAATCCCATGTTCAGGTAGCATAAAAAATCTAATCAAAACAATAAAATCCCAAAACCCCTTCTCCCCCAACTAAAAAAAACCCAGCAAACTGCAAGAATTGTTGACACTGGATTTGGACCCAGCACCTGTACCTTTGTTCCGGGTGGGCACAACCCTCTGACAGACCACAACACCTCCCAGTCGATAATAGGCTAATTTATTGATACAAAGTAACAACAAAAAAGCAACAACACAAACAATCAAACAATTTTATATCTACCAATCCTAGAGCTGTCATCAGAGTCGAAGTACATCTGGTCAGAATGCAGGCTCCACTCTGAGGCTCTCTCTCTTAGGTGTCAGCAGTCTGGAGGTGGGGTGCCAAGGCCCACAGTCCCCCTCCAGTGGGGTGTATGAGACAGGCTACTGGTATGCCCTCGGTCCATGGTGACCTCGGGGACCCTTCCCAGGGGACCTGGATGGAGATAGGGACGCCTCTCAGGGAGCAAAATGCGGTGGGACTGGACAAAGGGAGGAACAGCAAAGAGGGGTGAGAAGGAACAGGGAGGGATGGGAGGGAAGGACAAGACAAAAGGGAGGGATGGGACAAAAGGAGGGACTCCTTGTTACTCCCAAGTCTCTTCTTTTGTATTCTCCTTCCTCCTTGATGACTCCTGATGACTCTTCATCCATGGCTATCTCTGGTTGGTTGTCTCTCTGTGGTCACATATCCACGTAGCCTTTCAGGCCTTCTCCTAATTTGGTCTGTTCCCCCAAAACCAGGACTCTACCCCCGCTGCTTTCAGGGACCTTGTTGCTGGTGGCACTTATCTTGTGTTATCGGACAGTATGGTACATACTTCCTTTGGTTCCTAGGCTGTTTCCTAGACTGTGTCCTTGTTGTTCTTGTTGTATTAGACAGCCCATCTGCCTTGAAGGCTATGCATGTGTCCCAAGCTCTTTAGAAATCCCTTTAACCCCTGCTGCCCATCTTGACCCCTTATAATACATATATCTATACCTATAAGCCAATTCCCAAAAAACAGACCTTTAAATACCATTTTTAAGCCAACAGAACAACTCCCATTCTAACAACAGTAATGTGATTCTTTGCATCCTCCTATTCTTTTATCCCTCCTAAATAAAGCAACAGCTTTTTGTATGCAGGTTACTGCTTCTGGTGTTCTAGACCAGAACAAATAGAGGACTGACTCACTATGCCATTAAAAATATATATTTAATTCAATCTTCCCCTAGATGCTCTACATATCTGCCTCTACCTCTAGTCAGCTAATATGCAGTGCTCCAAAGAACAGCACCCATGTGCTTTGACAAAATGCAAAGGTCCCATATCTCCCCAAATGGCCTTCTCCTTTCCTCTTCCTCTACTTCCTCCTTTTCTTGCTCTTCAGCATTGCTCCTGACAGAAATAGGTTAGACCTCCCCTGGTCCCCATTTTCTCTATCTGGGGGGGCCTGCTTACGATCCCAGGCCTAACACAGAGTGCACGACCGTCTTCAGGCAAGTGATGGACCATCCTGTTCCCACCATCAGTGTGGAATCAACAAAGCAGGATCGGTTGACGTGGACATGTCTGTTGACATGGACATGGCAGAGGTCAAGCTTCAATTGTAGGGAATTTGTGTAATCCTAGAGTGTAATAAAAGGATGGCTTGTGAACATCCGTTTATATGACATTATGGTGAGAGCCATTTTAAAGTTCTCCATGGAAATAACACATTCCTTATCAGATCGGTAAATACATATTTTAAGATGGGAAAATAAGCCATCTGTCAGCGGGCACATCATAGCCAAGGCTGCATTAGTCTGTCAACAGCAGAACTGTCAAGCCCAGCTTTCAGGAGTGCAGATTTCATTTTCTGGCATTTAACATGACAATTGTATTATAAGGGTGAGAATGACAGTCGTTGCCAGAGTTCATTGCCTACACTAATCCTGGTGCCGTGAAAGCAAGGACAGGAGAGGAATCTTCCCATTGCATATTGCTTTTATTTGTTGTTTTTTTAAAGGTACTTGATAATTCTGAGTCTGCAAGAGAAAATCTGTCAGACCTGCTATATAGACATGCTGGGTTTTAAAAAAAAGAAAGTCATCTTGAATAGTCATCCTGGGAGCTCAAAGCATTTTAGTGAGAATACTTAATTTGTTCTGAGGTAGGTGTAGATATTAAGGTGAATTGGCTTCTACAAGGTCAGTGGCAGAGCTGGAAAGAGGACCCCTGGGAGCTGAAGCCCAATCTACCGTTATGGCCACTAGACAGACTGCCATTTTATAATGCTATTTGTTTATTTGCTTTTTTCCTTCTGGAGAGGACATGCAAAAGATCAGAAAGTTATTAAATGAGCCAGAAAGGTTGTAGCTGTCTCTCTCGAGCAGCATTTGGCATGCATACACAAATGATTTGTATCAACAACAGTCTGTTCAGTTAGGTCGTCTTCACTTTATAACAGTGCTTTTCAACTTTTTTTTTTTTCATTTGTGGACTCCTATAAAGTTTCAAATGGAGGTGAGGATCCCTTTGGAAATTGTGAATGGAGGTGCAGACTTTGAATTGTAGGTTTGTGCATTCACATACTTTTGATTCATCATAGTTATCTTTTGCGGACCCCTTAGGCATAGTCTGTGGCCCCCCAGAGATCCACGGGCCACAGTTTGAAAACCACTGCTCTATACCCATCCACTAAGTTTTAGTAAAGGAATAATATCTTAGGCAATGCCATTGCATTCCATTAAAAGAATGAGTTAATGGATGTTAGATTCCTTTAGTCTCTGTCACATGACCATAAAGTCTTCCCTTTCTTTGAAAAAAACTAAAATTCTCAGAGGCAGGGATTTTTGTCAGTAATATATTTAATTGTACTAACTGCATGGTTAGGAGAGACCTAGATAAGCTCAGCCAATTTTGTCTGATTATAGGAAGTTCATGCATCCAGCGAGGGAGAAGGAACAATCTTGTATAACTGATCTCACCCCTCACAAGCAAACAACACAGCTTACATTTTGAATTCACAGGGAGTGAATATTTACAATGAACAGGGTTTTTTTTGTTTTTTTGTTTTTTTTTTTTTGTATTGGTTCACAAAGTAACTGTAAATGTGCAGGGAAACATGCCTTAGAAGTCTGAATGACATTTTAAAAAGCGGATGAATTTGAATAAATGATATGGCCACAGTTGCCTATAAAAAGGTGATGGTTCATATAAGTCACCTCAAACTCTCATGGGGGGCAATGAGGAGCCCATTGTTGTGGTGTATATTGATACCAAGGACAGGTGCCAAGACCAGGAGGATCACTTTAGATTACTAGAAGAATAATTAAAGTCTAGGATTCTCTTGCAGCCTTCTCTGCACTGAGAACAGTTCATCATGGAGCACCGGCTGACCAGTGTTGGCACTGGATTTCTGACCCAGATACCTTGTCCTGTATGGACCCAAACCATCAGACTGTCCACAACCTCTCCATTCAATGATAGGTGAATTTTATTGATACACAATGATAGGAGATAAGAGTAATGCAAACAATTCTATATCTACCAGTCCCAGGGCTGTCATCAGAGAGAAGGTACATCTGGCCAGTTTACAAGCTTCACTCTGAGGTTATATCTTGAATGTGAGATGTCATCAGCCTGGAGATTGAAGGCCAAGACCTACATCCCCTCACCCCCTCCAGTGGGGTTCGTGAGATGGACTAGTGGTATGCCCTCTGTCCATGGTGGCCTTAGGTTCCCCTCTCAGGGACCTTTGCTGCTCTGAAATCTCTCCTTTTGTATGTTTTCTCTCTTATGATGACTCTTCATCTTTGGGCACCATTGATTGGTTTCCCTATGGTCGTCATACTGTCCATGTACTGTCCTGTCAGCATATTACTTTGTTTCACAAACCCATCACACGCAGTCATCCTAATTTGGGCTTTCCTGGTTTTCTCCTAATTTGGTCTGTTTCCCAAAACCAGGAATCCCAAAGGCCCTACAGTTGGGCACTGTGACAAGGCCAATGTGCCAGAGTCCCTTATCTCATGTCATGGAACAATGTGGTACATGTCTTCAATTTCCCAGCCTCTGTGTGTGCTTGCTGCTTGCTTGTGTCAGACACAGTGGACCTTGAAGGAAACTGTCACAAACAGGCTTTTAGAAATCCGTTAACCCTTGCTGTTGGCCTGGACCATTGTTCTAATACCTATCTACTTTACCTACAAGCCAATTCTCAAAAGCAAACCTCTAAATATCATTTTTAGCCATCAACCAGAGGAAGTAATTTCCATGCTGTAAACTACAGATAAGATGATGGTGCAAAGAGAAGAGGTATTAGTTGCTGAAAAAATGGCTGTGGCTGTTAATGCCTCTGCAGAAGACATAACTTCCCCTTTAAGAATAGTGGAATTCGAGTGTGAGCAGAGAAATTAAAATGATTTGGGGCAGATTATTTGAACACAAAGTTTGGAAGAAGGTTGGCAGGCATTAAGATGATGCTGGTAAAAGTCAGATTAAAAAAAAAAAGTTAGTAAAACCATGAACAATCGCAAAGATGAAAACATTTGATCTCAGTTTTATAAACGGTTTTTGATATGCTTAATCATTTGTTCTTAGCTATAAAGGGCACAGCCAGAGTAGATCCAGATGGAGCATGGTGGCATGGTAGCACCCCACTTTGGCTGTGATGCACAGGAGCTCTTAGTTTGGGCTTTGGCTGGCACCCTTACTGTTACACCTCTGGAGCCTGGGGTGGGGGGTAAGCGCTGCCACCTCTGTTCATTCCTTCCTTTCCTCATCTGCTGAATTCAGTGGGGATGAAGAGGGAGAGGAATAACAGCGGTATTTACACCATAGGCTCCAGAACCATGCAAATGCTCGCGGTCCAGCCAGACTTTGCTCTGATCTACTAGTGAGCTCAGACCTCCCTGTTCATGTGGACTCCAGGTAGAAACCTATACTAATTAGACAGTTTGATCAAAGCTCTGTGGCCTATGTGTGATTGGCATTACTTGGTTCCATCCCCTGCCATTGATTGGCAGAAAGGGGCAGGGCCAGACCACGGGCAGCCCTCTTAGCCAATTAGAGGTAAAGGGAGGAGCAGGTGGCTGCTGTATTACCTCTCTTTCCATATGCCAGCAGCTGTGAGAACTGCTAGCTCCCACCGGGGATCTAGCATTTTATTTTCAGTATTTTTTTTTTCTGGTGATTTTGCTGAAAATCGCAGGGAATGCTCCTTTTTGCAGAAATCGCATCAAATTGTGTTTTTTTGTAAAAAATGGAAAATCACAATTTGAGTAGGTCCCTACATAAAAGATCATAATCTAACCTTGAAATCTAGATTGATAACCTAGGCTGTGATTCATTAGAGGATATCTTAAATTTCTGTGCAATTAGCTATAGACTCATCTTTGTCAAGTCAAGTGCCTGTCTAACCCGATCCTTAAAACTTCCATCATTTTCATGAATCCCCGTCCTTGGAAGTTTTTAAGAGCAAATACAACAGGCATATCAGGCATGCTTAAGTCAGTAGGATCCTGACTTAAGCGGGGTTTCACCAGATGGCCTCCCAAGGTCCCTTTGAACCCTACTTTTCTATGATTCTATGTTCTTAAAGGGAAAAGCAAAAAACCTAAGGAAACATGTACATGGACCAAAACCTCACGTGCTGTGACTGCACCTGTATTCATTTCACTGTGGAATTGACAGACATAGGGGAAAATTTAGAATTGGTTCAAGCTACAATGATTGAAGGACACAGAACATAGAAGTGTGGGGAAGGGCTTGAAAAACAACCATTTCTGAAGCTCACAGAAAGATGAGAATAAGGAACAGCAGGGAGGAGATGGACACTGTGATCAAAAAATGCTGTTCAAAATGAGAACTCTAGTAGAAAATCAAGTTGTTGAACTGAAAAGCGAGTTTATTTTGAGATACGTTAGGCTGAGAGGGGTACCTGAAGGAGAAACGTGGATATATGCGTTTCACAGAGGATTATGAAGGGGCTGGAGGAGGCATCATTTTGAGCTCCGTCAGTATTGTGCACATCTGAACTCTGTCAGCACCGCTCATCCTATCCTTGAGAACTGCAGTTGGGGAAGCACCTCTGCAGTGCTTGGGGAAACAAACGGCTCTCAGAATGAAGGATGCAGCTCTTCGACTATGTCAGTTTAAGTAGCAGAGGGCTAGAAAGATTTTAAATGTCTCAATGAAACACAGCAGCATCCTTTAAAAACTTCCTTGCAGCGCACTCTCTTATTCTGACTGCAAAAAAGTACCCTTCTCTGGCTCTGTGTTTGTTTAAAAATGGATCTCAATAAAATTTTCTCGGCGCACATGTGAAATACATGCTTCTGATATCTGTCTTGACCAACTCAACCTGGAATTTCCAAGTCTCAATATATTCCTACCTCGAAAGTGGATTGTTCTCAGTATCAAAGATTCTTCAAGAGAAATTAGTCTGAAAGCTAGAACTATGCTGTGCTAGTCTGCTTTGAGATTCTGCCCTCAGTGAAGTGCAGTCATGTTTCGTTAAAGGGAATACACAAATATAACGGGTAGCCAAATTTGCCCTACAAGTGGAATTTAATGAGCATGTCTGATGCCTAAGCCCAGCTCACTCTCCAGTGATCTCTCAGAGCTCATGGGAAAATAAAATAGTAAACACTGATTTATCACAGAAGTGAGCAAGTATGATGTGAGCATCGAGACACTCAATGGATATAAATCTATATTGCCATTGAAACCAATGGGGAGATGTTGATTTATGCCAGGGGATGTCCTAGCTTTAGAATAGGAGACAGTCCAAAGAACAAAACAAAACCAGACAAAAAAAGTTGAGCTACTCTAAAAATGAAGGGCTGGTTTTCCAAAACAAATTAAATGAAACTTTAACCTCAACATTTAGAGTTTGCTTTCAATTTTTAAAGAATTGAAAGAGTCATATTTGTGTGTGCGCAAAAGGTTTAACAATTTTTTTTTCTTTCAATTTAAAAAATAAAACAACTTGTTTTGGGGAAAAAACATTTGATTTTTTTTTTTCCCCTTGCTAAGAAACAAGCTTTCAACCATTGAAACATTTAGAAATTGTTCCTGATAATTTATCATAGCTGGCTTCACTTTTCAAGAATAAGGTCACTTTTCTGTTCCTCGAAGAGTGAAAATGCAAGCAATGCCAATGATGATTCACCGAAATCTTACCACAAAATAGCCTGTTTTAATGAGAAAAAAAAAATCATTGAAAAAATGTTGGCAACCTCTGAAAAGTTGCATTCTGTTCAGTAAAAAAGGCTCAGTTTTTCAAACAGTGGCTAATGTGAAAATGTCATCATTGATTGACAGTTACATAGCTGCAGTAGTCATTTTGTTTTCGGTACAGTGCTACTGCATAATTAACATTTGGGAAACGGTAACTGTTAATGCCCGCTACAGTAATAATTTCCTACTGGATTCAATTTGGTTGAATTGCACGCCTTGTCAGTGAAGTTTGGAACTGTGGTTTTTGAGGGCCCAGTGTCTTATCCTGTACGGTTGGCTGTTGGCCTGTTTTCTGCTTTCACGGGGCTTTTGTAACTGTGTAGGTAGAAGAATGAGTATGGAGAGATTTACCATTTAGTCAGTTGTAGAAGAATAGAGAGGGATGTAAACAGCAGGTCTGGACACAAGCATGGGCAAACCGGGCAGCTATCCAGGGCCAGGACAAAAAGAGGGCCTAAAAATGGTAATTTTAAAATTATTATCGTTATCTCTGGCAAAGCAGGGGCTGATACTAACAGTTCACCCGGGGCCACCAGGAGTCTGGGTACGGTGCTGGTAAACAGCTTCAGCTCGTAACATCTTCATATATAGATGGCTTCAGTTTGTGAGAGACAATGTTAAGTGGCCTGATCATGACTGCCTAGGAGGAATGTTGAGCAAACATGGCAGACCAATGGAGGAGTCAAAAGACAACCTCTAAAGGTGATCTGCAAACAACAACAAGCTTCAGTGTTTTGTGCCCTTTTCAGGTTTCTAATAATGTATAATCCATCAAATCCTCTCTCTAAACAATGGGAAGGAACTGGTTCTCTTTTGAGCACCTCTCCCCACTCATGTTAAGCCATAATTTCCACCAATGTAGACCTAGGAACTCCTCTTATTTCCCCTATATCACAATGCTAGGAAGATGACCTCTTTGACTTTGTCCTTTCCTATTATCCTCTTCTTTATGATTAAAGTCCATATTACAGATTTGTATTATAACCAAAAGGAAATCACCCTAAAACAGGTTCTCATTCGAAACAAATTAGCATAGCTTGAGCAAAACCAGCGCAGCTATGCTGAGTACTTGGTTTAACGTCTGGCTCTTCAGAAGGCAATTTAAAAACTGTGACAGCAGTGTCATCTAGAAGTGAGCAAGCTCTTTCTGTTCGTGGATGCCCATGTCATGACCCAAAGGCATGATTTTGTGTGTGCTTCGGCACCAGAATTATCCCCGCCAAGTTACAGCTTCATTGCACGGGAGAGTTTCCTGTTGCAGAGGAAAACCCCGGTGCAGGGACAAGTTTCCCGCCTTTCTGCAGCTTCTTTTGCAGAGTGCATTGCTCAAGTTGCAAGAGAAATGCACGGTGCAAAAGAGTTCCCGCCACCGGTATGCAAATTCGTTCCCCGCTATTGGCTAGTTTTAAATTATTCCCACATGGCGGCTAATGATTGGCCTGTTAGCCATATAAGAGGCTTGAGCAGTTTCCGCCCAAGCCGAAGAGGACTCCACATCCATCTCGTGGGGACTCTGGATACACGGCAGGGTAATAGAGATCCTGTGTGAGATTCAGAGGAGCTTGGCGACCTGATCCATCGCCCACCTCTTCCCAACTTCGAGCGCAAATTTTATAAGACGTATCTTCGATTCCGATTTTGGTGGCGCGTTCACCCAGAGCATCCGGAGCTCTGTTCCGTGGAGCCTAGCAAACTCCACGTGACCGTTCGTGTTGTCTGTGTCTGTAACCGCAACTCAAGCAAGTTTTCCAGCCTACACCACTGCCATCTCGGTGTAAGTAAACAATCTTTAAAACTACCACTAAGCGTTTGTGCCTAATTCCAGCTCGTCGCCCTCCCTCTCCGATCCAGCGTGCCCAGGCTGCTGGCCACAGCCCGCGTGCAGCACGGAAAAGGGCTCGGGTCGCTCCCGGCCCGCACAGCCCACATTACTAGTGAGTCTTCACATCTTCCCTTGTCTTAATTTGGAGAAGAGTCGTCCAGTCTTAAGCCAATGTAGTAGTTGGGATTAAACTAACCACCAAGAGACCTTGTGTAGACGAGGACTTCTTAGCAGCACCAGAGTTGTACCAAGACACAAGAGTTTATATCTGCTCCTTGCAGCATCTTCTGTACATAAAAAAGTGCAAGGGATACAATCAATGTGGTCCCTAATGATCCAAGATGAATTGTCCTGTAATGATGATGACAGCAAATTCACTAAATGAGCTGCAGTTTTGAGAACCTTGTGTATTCATCAAGGCACGGCTATTTGACCGGTTACTTAATGGCCTGTTATGGTCTCTCCTCCTTCTCCCCCGTGTCCTGGTTGCCTTTGTCAGCAGCAACAGTAATTGAAAGACTACCAGAAGCCTTTAAAACTGTAAATACATGAGGAATAAGTTGTAGCTGATTCGGATATTTTTTTTTAAATTTGTGCATGTGGTTTGTTATCAGAGAGTGGGTTCTCAGCACTTCTCAGTTCCTACAGTTCATTATACATCAGGATAAAAAGGCACAGGAAGAGACAAGATTAGTCATGTTTTATGGTAGTTTGAACATTAAATATAGGTTCAATCCTGCTGCATGCTGAGCACCTTGAACCACCTCTGAACTCTGGGAATCCTACTCTGAGCATTTGGCTCCTACCAGCCGGCTACCCTACAGTACGATTTCATCAGACACAAGTGAAGTCCAGTTAGTGAAGGCCAGATCAGAGATCTCAAAGTGGAGGGGGAAAATATATACATATCTATCTATCTATCTATCTATCTATCTAGATGTCCCATATTGCTGTAGATATATCTATTTATCTGTCTATCTAGATATAGATGTATCTATCTATATATATTCCCCCCACTTTTGATAGATAGATAGATAGATAGATAGATAGATATAGCCTGCGAAAACTAGAAAAAGCACAGTCTGGATGCTTGATCATTTGTGACTGCTGATTTTTTCCATAGCATTTTGGGGAATGCTAGTAGTGGCTGTCTGGTGTTTTGTCCAGCCTGTGCTGGCTATTTAATTTTTTCCCCAAGCTTCATTAATTGGAGAAAACATTTTTTTCCCCTTCCCCTGGCAGAGAGGAACCCATATGATCTTGATGATACAGAATTGTTGCAGTGGTCCATGTGATAGGAGAGGGGAGCATATGGAGGTGACAAGGAGGAGAGCTCTTTTGATTCGAGCTGCAGTGCACCTTGAGAGGATGCTGGATGAAAGGCACTATGAACATTGAAGCTTTATTTACAACCTCCACACAGCAAACATTATAGTATATCAAACTTAATGGTATGACTCTGATGGCTGAAAAGTAGTAGGGATTCATGAAGAAATTTATAAAGACTAACAAATGGGATACTTGCATGTTCCCCTGAGTCTCTCTCAATCTATATATGTCCCATATTGCTGTATAATGATCTGTTTGTGTGTGAATAGCTGTTAAATGTGCACATAAAATCAAGGGGCAAGAAAAAGACAGATTTGACCTTGCAGCAGCCAAAGGAGATGCCCAAATATATTGCTGTGTGTTCTGCTATTGTTATCACTAATGAGCTCACTCATTGCAAGGACATTGGTTTTGCAAGGGTATTGCTCTGTTCATTCCCATTTCCAGATCTACCATACCTTCCAAATATTTGTGACTCTTAGAAGAAAATAATAATAATAAAAAACCTCACAAGTCCTGGCCCTTGTGCCAAATGTGGTTAAGAGAAACAGAATATATAAAATCAGTTAAACAATAATAAACAGACCGTTATGGTTAATAAACTCAAATCAATATAACCTGGGAACGGCTTACGTGGAAACAAGATCAATTCCTCTTACAGGGGGAAAAGAAAGCACAGCTAGTCAGAATCCCAGTCGGAAGACGTTCATCCACGTGACCTTGTGTTACCGCTTAGCTGTCTGTTTCCCGAGAGGTTTCCCCTTTGTCTCCGTCTCATATCGATTTGGGGTCTCTCTCTTTTTGTTGTACAATAAGAGCACTAACAATTGTCAACCATAAACTGAATCTATGACAAGTCCATGTGTGTTAAATAATTGAACAGATCCCATCATTGCTTCCATCAGATATTTTGGGGTGTAGTTTCCATTCTGAGTCCCCTCCATTACTTCAGGTTTTGCTTTGGGTTGTCTGCCACCATGCTTGCTTTATAAAATCTACTAGTGGCTGCATCTACAGGAAGGGAAGACTACATAGTTGTTACTGCACAGTCATTTAGTACTTGCATAACCAAGTGCTAAATGACTGCTCAGTAACCAGTGTTACTGTGCAGTAGCATCCCTGCACGTTTTTTGTTCTTTTTTCCTGACGGTACTGCGCTGTTTCGACAACCTGCCGTGCAGTAGCTCGTTACTACTGCGCAGTACCGTTGCATCATGGTTACCTCCCCCCAAGGCTACTGAGCAGTAGCAATAGGTCATTGCTACTGCACAGTAGCGTCTAGTATAGACACGGCCACAGTATGGGTTAATGCCATCTCCTGGATGTCGAGGGAGCCTTTTGCAGCTTGTTTAGTGAATTGTGGGGATACATTTGCATCGGCTGTTTTAAGGAAACTGTTTGGTAAGCACAATAACACATAAAAGCTTTAGCACTTTGGAAGTACACGCGCGTGTGTGTACATAGATAAACATATGTGCATATATGACCAATTTAATGGTGACAAGGTCAATACTAGTGGTAATATAGCACCTAAGGGAAGCATTAGCTATTGAAATTGTGGTGTCTTGCCTGAGGATGTCTATAATCAAAAGAACTGCTTTTACCCTTGGGCAGGTTTTTTCCTGCTTTCTTGTTATTCAGGGTGTCAGTCACAGCTTGTTTTATTAACCCCTTGAATATTTACATTTCAAAGCTGTTTCATGGGCATGAGTTCTTCAGCAAAGGAAAATGTGCAGAAAAAATAAGAGCTCTGTGCATGAAAACAGGATAACCAGCTGGCATAAATCCATGTCTCCCATATAAAGGGAGCTCACTAGTTAGCTCACACCTGCATCTGGGTTGGTACTAGACATTGGAAGAGGCACCAGTCACCTCTTTTCCTTAGGAGAACTCATTAGTTGCTGTAATAATAATAATGGCATCCATTCATCAGCAAGTGACAGTGGATATTACAGCTATTCTACTGACTGGTGGTACATTTTCTCCTATGGTTATAGAGACTGATGTTAGGCTTGCCACAGTGGCCACAGGTATACACAGCATTAGAGGCTACTGTACTGAGAGGCTGTTTCCTTTGGCCACATTTCTGTTGTAATTCAAGTGACCATTTCTCATCTTGATGTTGGACTCCATGACTGAGGAGGGAGCACCACATTGCCCTGCCTCCTGCTAAGGCCTCCCAAAGGTTTGGGTCAGTTCCAAAAGTTTTCATGTCCTGCTTGCAGATGTCTTTCAAGTGCAATTTTAGGTAACCTACTCTTCTCTCCTCACCTGCAATTTGCCCATATAGGATGTCCTTTGGGATGTGCCCATCTTCCATCCTGCAGAGATGGGCAAGCAGTGTAGGTGCCACTGTTTGAGTAGTGCAGTGATGGTTGGCTTTGGTGATGACCTCTGTGTTGGTAATTCTGTCTTGCCACTTGATGTCGAGGATGCGGTGTGAGTAGTGTAGGTGGTCACCGGACTGAGTAGGTATCTCCATAACCCTGCCTTCGCCAGGAGGTAACCACGTTAAGCCATGCACCAAATGAATCCTGCTCTTATGACAACCACACTCCTTCTTCAGACCTTAGTCTTACCCTTCAGTTCTTGCCCCTAGTTCCTGCCTCCCCCAGTGCCCTGCCCAGGGTCTTATTTAGCTTTATTTCCAGTTTCCTGAATCCATTGTGGACTCAGCTCCTGACTTTCATCTCAACTTTTGGACTTGGATTCTGGTGGCAAACCCACTTGAACTTTTAATCCAGGCTAACTCTACCTTGGGTATAGCTGTTGGGCTGGGGAAGGCATACAATAACCATGCTCTGTGATGACCAGCCTTTTGCAGATGTTCATGGAATAAACTGTGTTAATTGGTGCTCTCTAACAAGTGCTGCAATTTCACACATCTAAGGTCGTATCAGCCTTTAAAAGTGTTTACTTAGCTTAGTCTGGAAAATGCCAGCAAATGCTTAAGTATCATTTCCTGAATTGGAGCCTAAAATAAAACCCAGAAATAATCAATGGCAATTCATTAGTTTATACAAAAAGGTCTGTCTTTGCCCTCTCTCATACCCGTGTAATAAGGTGAATCTTTCCTTATTCCAGCCATCTATGAGCAATCCTGTGAAGGCTATCGGCACAAAGGAAAGACATCTGGTTTCTTCCACATTGATTCTGATGGAAGTGGACCACTTGGACCTCTCTGGGTTTACTGCAATATAACAGGTGAGAGCACTGCATAGTCCTTCATGGTGAGCATTATCTCTACATATCTTTTATGAAATGTGTTCTGTATTTGTTAGCAACAGAAGAACCGTGGGGTCTGGTGTTGGAAAAAGGCAAAGTTAGCATGCATAATCAATTCTAAAAGATTTGTGTCTATGATTCCTATGACTCAGTTCTGTGATTCTCATGACAGTATGAAACAGTTATCCAAATTTCTGCTAGGGCTAAAAGAGCAAATCATGTGTCTTGGGAGGCTGCTGTCAGTGTATTCTTCACCAGCATTATACTTTCTGATTCACTCTTCATTATTTTTACTAAGAATTCAGAAGTTGAAGTTCAAATACATTTGTTAACTCAGTTGCTTCTCTGGTACACTTGTATATTCAATGATTACCCTAGTGTTCAACTCTGTTTCTGGAGAGAGAGTTACTTAAAACCAATGGCACCCAACCTTCTGGCCCCATGGTGCAGGGTCAGTCTATGGGGAGGATCCTTCCCGGGGTCGGCACGTGGAATTGGTTTATGTGTACGATCCGGTGCACCCTCCTCCATGTCATGCTCCATCTGGCCACACTCCAGCACTATCTAGCATGCAGAGCCATGTTATCTAGCCCGTGGGACTCTCCACAGGTCTGGAAATTTGGCAGGAGGGGAATGGAAATTAGTGCTGCCTCTTTCC
>NW_005842052.1:1696814-1701316 GCF_000455745.1 Alligator sinensis
GATTTTCAAACCTATGTGGAGCCCCATAGGCTGGATGACATTGCTCCATGGTTTGGGTCTAGGCCTCGAGCTGGAGGTTGAGCACCCCTGTTTTGCGTACTCAGCCACACATTTCAGGACAGTCTCTGCTAGCAATATGATCTTGCCTTTATGCAAGCAGTACCTTTGGAAGACATAGAACGACTCAAAATCTTGCAAAATTAGAACCTCAGGTTGTATGAAAATGCTCTTTCCCATCAAGGACAGATGGACAATGGCATATTTTAACATGAGATCAGTGATAGACCACTGTTGAGGCAGCTCACTCTATACCACCACAACATTTATTCTACTGGACCAAGAAAATGCTCTGCTAATATGGGGAGTCCTGAGGACATAGGATATGGGCCAAGAAAAGCTTTATAACTCACTGTCCTTTGACCATTAACCTCCAAGCCTTATACTTACTGCAAACCACCCCCTGTGACCAAGCCTTCTGACAATGGGACATTCACTGACACTGAGCACCACCATTTATATTTAGAAAGTATTTAAAACATTGAAAAATAAGATCCCAAATCTTTCCTTATGCTAACAGGAAAGGGAAGGAGAGAGATCCTTATTAAGAGATCCTGTGCTGATCCTAATTCTAGAGTCAGCACAGGAACCCAGAACATGGAACATTTCATTTTGACTGCTCAAATGTATATGCTTTTCAAATAAAATGAGACTCTTACATGAAGGTCTGGCCAGCAAAGTTTCCCTGCAGACATGTGAAAGACACTCCCAAGAGTTATCCATCTAAACCATATTCTAGAAAGGACCCGGTTAAAAAGGGGAGGAACGGATACCGTGGCCATATTTTTTCCCACTCCAATGGCAATGTTTGCTGGTCAGATACAGAAGAGGTAGCCAGCAATATCCTCTGCTAGGCTGACTGCCAGGCTGAATAAGCCTTGCTGCACATCCCTCCCTACACCTCCCTGAACACCGCAAGCTCCAAACGAGCCTTAGTGCTATTTCCTTAATCTGCTCGAAGCGTTCCAAATTACATTTTCATTTTGGCCTAATTGGACAGCCATTGCATTAATTAAATACACAGCAGTTAAGTATTAAGGTTTGTTTTTTTTTTTAATTCAGGTGTAACAAATATTTAATAAGAGACATCTGGCCCCACCGTTGTTGAATCTCCCCAGTACCAAGGTGGAAATTTACCGTTTTCACGTGGATTCCAATATGGAGATGTTACAATTGATGTATTTGGTTATTGCATGATAGCTTCTATGCTTTCAAGCTGGGACTCCACTGTATGAAGTGTTTGGATGACACGGTGGAAGCCATTGTTTTTGCATCAATCTAAATAACCGAGAAAAGAAAGGGGCAGGGGAAAAGAGTTGATAAAACCTAAACCTCATCAATGCTGTTTTTTTTTTTTTTAAAGAACAGTCATTTTGACTAAACTATTTCTACAAGGGGCTTTTAATCAAGGGGAGGAATCCAGAAACCGAAACACCAATTTTCTTTAGATTTTGATATCTGGGGGAAGCAGGGGCTGGGGGAGGTAGGAAGGACAGCATCTGCTTTTTATGTTCTCTGTTTTTCAACAAAACACTGAATTGTTGTATGGGGAAATGAAACCATTGTCCATCCATCTCATAATATTCACATTTTTGCGAATGGGGTAGTGAGACCCAAAGTAAAAATAACATTTTATTTTATTTTTAATGATGTGAAGAGCACAAATCCAATTTGGGAAATAAATTTGAATCAATGGAAGTCTACACCACTACCCTAATGGTATGTTTTCACTTTTTGATACTGTTAGCATAGTACTGCTGATAAGCAGACACTTCATATCCTCAGTCTGGAAGATTTAGAAGTGCCATGAAGCCATGGCACATCCAGGTAAAAGAATATCACATCTCGTGTAATAACTAACTACTTGTGAGTCTTACTATGGATTTAACTACTTAACAAGGGCTTTGAATGACAAGAGACTAACCACTGGAGAACTCTGCTGTTAAACATAAAGAACAGAAGTTGTCCCTAGTATTGACCTGGCAATAGTAATAGCTATAACTAACTGCATCTTTTTAGCATAACCAGATTGGGGTCCATAGCCAATGAATTATTAGGACTGAATTATAATAGTTTGACCACATTTGGGTTTCTTATTTGTTAAAAACCCCTTTCAATGCAGGAAGCAGATGGCAAAACTACTAACATGATGCAGCCACAAAGGCAGCAAGTGGGAACTCAGGATGTATCCACTGAGATATTTCTACTAGAGAGGGACATATTAATGTCATTGTAGAAAGCTTGGGTGTGATCTGCTCTGAAATATTGCGTTCCCCAATATTGCGTTCCCCAAATATTCTGGTTCCCCATATTTGAGAAAATGAAGTGGAAGAGGTACGGAGAAGAAGGATGAGGATGAGCAAGATGATGGAGAGTCTGTCATATGAGAAGAGACTACAAGTGTGTGGGTTCAGAAAACTGAAGGAAAGATAAATGTAAGGGGGAAAGAATTATTTCAGCTAAAATACAATGTTGGCACAAGGGCAAAGAGTATGAACTGGCCATGAATTAGCTCAGTTTGGGAATTAAAGGAGCAAGTTTTGTGTTGGGGAGCATGTGGGGCATGGCTAGGCATCTGAGAAAAAAATGAGGAGTAAAAAGTTAAGGTCAGTTTTCAACAGAGCAAGTAATTAACAACAGGGTGCCTGTTGATGCCACCTGAAGCTTAAGTTGTTTTAGTCTATTAATTATTTCTAGAAGAAGCTGAACAGTGCAGTAGCAAAAATGTAGTTGGCACACTCTTACTTAAATTAGTCAAGAGGTATTTTGAATGGCTTGCAGTGAAGGTTGTATAATTTCTAGTGACTGTTAAAAACAGATAATGTTTCAAATAAATGCCATTTAGAAACATCCATATAGTGTATGTGTATACACCATGTCTCTGCAGGTTTACGCATACATACATGTACACATGGTATAGTCTCCTTTGCTCCAGGTCTTAAATTGACTGGTAGGTTAGGAAGAAACTTCCCCTTGAGATGTCATTCAATAATTATCCATTATTACATTCCCTTGGACAATCTCCTGAAGCAGATCCTAAAAGCCATTGTCAGAAACTGGCTAATGAATGAGATGGACCAGTGGATGGGTGCAGTAGTCCGTGTGTTCCTGTGGGCTTGTCTATGCAACAATGACAGTGAATCCTAGCATTGAGGGAACCGAGCATGCCTTACCCATGTTACACTTCATGTCGCTCTAAACCCACAGTGACATCAGTGAGGTCAGTCCAGTGATAGAAATTATAGAAAAATGAGGGTTGCAAGGGACCTCAGGAGGTCACATCTAGTCCAATCCCCTTCTTAAAGCAAGACCATCCCCAACTACATCAGCCCAGCCAAGGCTTTGCCTAGAAGGGTCTTTAAAACCTCCAAGGATGGAGATGCCACCACCTCTCTGGGTAACCTGTTCCAGTGCTTCACCACCCTCCTAATGGGAAAGTTTTTCCTAATATCCAACCTCAATGTCCCTTGCTGCAACTTGAGCCCATTGCTCCTTGTCCTGTCGTCTGCCCCACACTGAGATCAGTCCAGCTCCATCCTCTTTGCAACCCCCCTGCAGGTGGTCTAAGGCTGCTATTAACTCTTCCCTCAGTCTTTTCTTCTGCAGACTAAAGAAGCCCAGTTTCCTCAACCTCTCCTCATAAGTCATATGCTTCAGCCCCTCAGCCATTTTTGTTGCTCTCCATTGGACTCTATCCAATTTGTTCACATCCAGTCTGTAGTGGGGGGCTCAAAACTGGATGCAGGACTGCAGATGTGGCCTCCCCAGTGCTGAATAGAGGGGAAGAATTACTTTCCTTGATCTACTGGTGATGTTCCTACCAGTGCACCCCAGGATGCCGTTAGCCTTCTTGGCAACAAGGGAACACTGCTGGCTCATGTCTGGTTTATTGTCCACTGTCACCCCCAGGTCCTTCTCTGCAGAGCTGCTGCTTTTCCAGTTGGTCCCCATCCTGTACAGGTACATGGGATTGTTCCATCCTATGTGCAGGACTTTGCACATGTCCTTATTGAACCTCATGAGATATCTTTTGGTTCAATCCTCCAATTTGTCTTGGTCACTCTGAATCCTAGCCCTACCATCCCGTATATTTACTACTGCCCCCAGCTCAGTGTCATCTGCAGACTTGCTGAGGGCAGTGGCGTACTGAGGGTCCCCGGCGGCCAGGGACCAATGCCTGCATTTGTACACCCCCAGGATGATCTGAGCATGGTACAGGGCCCAAGGAAAATCAGCCTGTGTGGGGCCCCATGGCATGTTCACAGGAGAATTACCAGCACGGCACGCTGGCAGCAGGGGAGGGGTGTCAGCTGAAATTTCCAGCTGGAATGGCTGAAGAACATCAAAACCCACCAGGCAGGTGTGCGGACCACACAAAAAATGAGGGAGGTGCTCCGGCCTCTCCGGTCAGTGCCCCCCACCCGCTGGCACTCGGGGGCCATGGT
>NW_005842052.1:1701326-1748160 GCF_000455745.1 Alligator sinensis
CCCGGACCACCCTTTGATATGCCACTGGCTGAGGGTGCACTCCAGTCTCACCTCACTGTCCCTGCTCTCAAGCTCGTACTCTCTGGTGTGCCTGGGAGTGGTAGCCAGAGACAAGACCAGGATAGCCTTGTTGTATACTCCTGAGTTTGCATCATAATTGGGCTTTTCAGTGAGCAGGACATGCTTGGTAGCCTCAATGCCAGACTTCCTCTTCCTCTTTCTGTGCTGGAGTCTCTTAGTTTCATAGTAGGTAGGGCAGATCATCAAGTCCAACCCCCTGCCATGGGCAGGAAAGGATGCTGGGATCAAATGACCCCGCCTAGGCGATTGTCTAGCCTCCTTTTGAAGACTCCCAGGGTAGGAGCCAGCACTGCTTCCCTTGGAAGTTGGTTCCAGCTTCTAGCCACCCTGACAGTGAAGTAGCGCCTCCTGATGTCTAGCCTGAATCTACTCTCCATCAACTTATGCCCATTATTCCTCGTTACTCCCGGTAGTGCTTGGGGGGAACAGGGACTCTCCTGTAGCCTGCTGGTCCCCCTTGGCCAGCTTGTAGATGGCCACCAGAGCCCCTCTCAGCCTTCTCTTGTGGAGGCTGAACAGGTTCAGGTCCCATAGCCTCCGCTTGTAGGGCCCGCCCTGCTGCCCCCAATCATGCAAGTGGCCCTCCTCTGGACCCTCTTGATGCTTTCCACATACCTCCTGAAGTGTGGCGCCCAAAATTGGACGCAGTACTCCAACTGCAGCCTGACCAGTGCTGCATAGAGGGGGAGGATCACATCCTTGGACCTGTTTGTGATGCATCTGTGGATGCTCGACAAGGTGCGGTTAGCCTTCCTGACTGCCTCCCCACATTGGCGGCCCATGTTCATCGTGGAGTCTATAATGACTCCAAGATCCTTTTCTGCCTCTGCACTGACGAGAAGGGAGTTCCCCAGCCTGTAGGTCTGCTGCTGGTTCTTCCTCCCCAGGTGCAGCACCTTGCACTTGTCAGTGTTGACCCCCATCCTGTTCTCATCTGCCCACCCCTGGAACCTGTCTAGATTTAATTGCAGCCTGTCCCTCTCCTCCAGCGTGCCCACTTCTCCCCACATTTCAGTGTCATCAGCAAATTTGAACAAGGTGCTTTTCACCCCCTCGTCCAAGTCGCTGATGAAGATGTTGAACAGTGCAGGCCTGAAGACCAAGCCCTGGGGGACCCCACTGCCCACCTCCCTCCAGGTCGAAAAAGACCCATCCACTACCACTCTCTGGGTGCGGCCCTCCAGCCAATTTGTGACCCATCTGACTGTGTAGGCATCGACACCACAGTCACCTAATTTCTTAATGAGAATGGGGTGATAGACAGTGTTGAAGGCATTCCTAAAGTCCAGAAAGACTACGTCCTCCGTGACACCTGCGTCCAAGGATGTGACCTGGTCATAAAAAGCCACCAGGTTGGTCTGACAGGACCTGCCTCGAATAAATCCATGTTGGTTGCCACTAATCATGATCTCCCCTGCTGGGCCCTTGAAGATGTGCTCCTGGATAATTTTCTCAAGGAGCTTACCCAGGACTGAGATAAGACTAATGGGCCTGTAGTTTCCTGGGTCCTCCTTCCTCCCTTTTTTGAAAATGGGGATTACATTGGTCCTTTTCCAGTCCTCCGGCACCTCGCCAGTGCACCATGAGTTCTTGTAAAGCTGTGCCAGGGTCCCGCAATGACCTCTGCTAATTCCCTCAGCACCCTGGTGTGGAGATCATCGGGACCTGCTGACTTGAACACATCTAGACCCAGCAGAAGTTACCTGACTAGGTCCTCACTGACCCTGGGCCTGGCAGCGCCTCCCCTGGGTCCACTGGGGATCCCAGTGAAGAGGATGTCCTGGTCCCTGTTCAAGAAGATGGAGGCAAAGAAATTGTTAAAGAGATTAGCTTTGTCATCTGGTGTGACCACCGGATTTCCTAGAGTATCCTGCAAAGGCCCTACATTACCCAGTACCTTCTTTTTACCCCCCTATATATTTAAAAAAGGACTTCTTATTGTCCTTGATCCGGGTCGCTAGTCCCAGTTCCATATCCACCTTGGCTATCCTAACAGCCCCCCTACAATCTCAGGCATTGCAGGTATAATCCTCCTTGGTTATGGCCTCTCCCTTCCATTGGGTGTACACGTCCTTTTTAGCTTTGAGACATTTGTGGATGCTTTTGGTGAGCTGTGGGGGCTTTTGAGCACTCCTGCCCCCTTTGATCCGTGTGGGGATTGTCACCCTTTGGGCTTGGAGGATCATCTCCTTAAGGAACGACCACTCTTCCTGGACTCCCAACTCCTCTCCACTCTGGGACCTCAGTGCCTCCCTGACTAGTCTATTTATCTCATTGAAATCCGCCCTCTTGAAGTCTAGGGCTGTTGCCTTGCTGCAGGTCTTTGACACCCTGTGCTGGATGGTGAATTCCAGTAGGCAATGATCACTGTCACCCAGGTGGTCGAAAACCCGCAGACTCCTCACCAGGTCATCGCCCATAGCCAGGACTAGGTCCAACAAGGAATTTCCCCTGGTGGGACTGTGCACCTCCTGGGTTAGATGGAGGTCCTGTAACTCAGCTAGGAACCTATGTGAGCGGTCAGACCTGACTGACTTCTCTTCCCAGCAGATATCTGGATAGTTTAGGTCACCCATGATGACCACGTCCCTTGGTGAGCCTAGTTTAAAGCCCACTGGAGTGGATGGGCCAACCTGAAAGAGAACACATGCTTACCTTCGGGGGAGAGGTGGAGCCCATCCCACCCAAACATGTCTCTTGTCCTGAAGTATGGGTCATGGTTCAAAAAGCCAAAGCCCGCCTTGAGACACCATTTACGAAGCCACAGGTTGACCTCCCTGATGCAGGACTCATGGCATCGTCTGCATCCGCTGACTGGAAGGACAGATGAGAAGACCATCTAAGTCCCTATCTCCTTCAGCTTGGTCCCCAGGGCTTGGTAGTCCATCAAGTGACCAGGGCTGCTCCTGGCCGCATCATTAGTGCCTGCATGGATTAGGACCATGGGGTAGTAATCGGTGGGCCAGATAATGGCCGGGATCATCTCCGTCACATTCTGAATCCTCACTCCAGACAGACAGTAGACCTCATGTGACATGGGATCCTGGTGACAGATGAGACCCTCTGTACCTCTCAGGATGGAGTCACCTTTGACAAGCACCCGGCGTCTCTTCTTCTGGGTCAGCTTGCCTCCTTCAGCCTGTTCTGCGCGTAGACTGGCCCCCTCTCCAGAGGTGTCCTCCTCTCCTTCCTATTCCTCCAATGCCGCCAGGGCCTCATACCAATTCCCCAGCTGGACTGAGAGAACTGGTACTGCACTGCCGTGAGCAGCCCTGGCTCTGGAGGGAACTGTCTGCCAGTCCGCTGTAGAGGGCACCTTCTGGGTCTCTTCTCCCTTTGGTGCTTGGCCCTGAAGGGAAAGGAAATTCCCATCAATTTCATCCTCTGCTTCTCTGATCCCCCTCAGCCAGCTAACCTCTTCCTGGAGCTCCCTCACCTGCCCCTCCAAGGCCCTAAGACAGGCACCTGCAGAACAGGTCTGGGGCCTCCCATCCCCTGCCCCCCCAGCCCCACCGGGCATCCTCTGCAGGCCAGGGGGTAGGGTGACACCAGCCCCCCCCGTGGGCTCCATCTGGGTGGAGGCCTCAGAGAAGCCCCAGGTGGGTGGCACCCCCCTGGCAAGGGCCCTAGCGATACTCCATGTCCACGCCATTTTTTTTGGGGGGTGCAGTGCCTTCACCTTACCCTTGCTGAAGTCTTTCTCTTTTCCTCTCCTACTTGCCTGCCTGCGTGAACGATGGTGCAAACACTGGGGCACTTTGTTCATGCACGGCTCGGGAGAGCAGCTCCCTGCCAGCTCAACTAAAAGGGATCCAGGGAGCTTCCCCTCCAGATCTGCCCCAGCTGCGCTGGTCCCTCTCCCACTTACCTTAGGGGGATCAGCTGCTGCTGCCCCCGCCGCTGCCTCTTGATCTTTCTCAAGTACAGCATTGATCCCCTCTTGATAATATCCAGTACAAAGTCTGTAGATATACGACCCACAGCTAGGTACTTGTCTGGCTGCTTTATGACAGAGTGTGTTTTAAATGACCTTTTCACACCTCTTAGGGAGTCCATTTTAACCTCAGTATCTGAGAGGTTGGTTACAATACAGAGAGATTCCACTGTTTTATTTCTTGAGTGATGTGGTTTTCTTGTATGCAGTGTCAAAACCATCAAAATCAATAACACTTAGAAGCTGGTATGACAAGATCAATGCTTAATTTTATCATGGCCATGTATTTATCAATTATTCAAAGCTTTCCCTATTTTTTGTACCATTTCAGAGGAGAGATGATTCTCCTAGCTTTCCCAGACCAGCCCTCTTTTTGCACATTGGATTTTGCAATGCAAATATTGACTCACTTATTGAGAAAAGAAAAATGAAGTTTGTTGGGTTTTTTTTGCCAGTTGGCTTGTTTTTAATATGTGTGTGTATCCCACAAACCGAAGTACAGTATTGAAGCCACACGCATGATCAGGGATTGTGAAAGGAGCTTACAAGAAGTTGCTCTTAGGCATTTAACGTATCATTGTGAAATTTGTGATTCTTTATGAAGACAATTCTGACCTTTTTTTAGCATTCTTCTGACATCACATTCATGCAACAGATCTATTGACCTGTGCCCCAAGATAGCATATATACAGCCGCACAAAGAAAATAAGGCCTTGATCAAGAAAAGCACTTAATGCATGCATGTTTCAGTATCTGAACAGTTGCTTCATTTTTCCTAAGTAAACTTAATTCATTGTAGAAACCAGAGTTTAGACATCAGTGGCAAGATTTTTAAGGTGCCTATAAATGTGCTCATTCACATTCTTATTAGAAAGAGTCGGAGCAGATTCAATTAACTTGAGTCTGCTCCCACTCCAGCGTTGCCTCACCGTCATGTATATTAAGCCCCTACATGTTTCAAAATGGCCATGGGGACACTTTATCTAAACCTAGTTGAATGAGCTTTAGATGGAGCATCCTACAGCTATTTTGAAAGGCACAGGGGCTTAACACACATGGCAGTGAGGTGTTTCAATTAGAGTAGCTGTCCAGGAAACACTCTAATTAAAAGGCCACCCCCTCCCCAGAACATATTTGGCAGCCTTATTGACTTAAATAGCAAGAGAATTAGACCTTAAGAATTAATATTTTGCTTGAGGAATTTCCGATAGGCATATTTTTCTTGAGACACTTATCAGCTTTGTATCTAGGAGTGATTCACTTCTCCTTGATATTGATAGTAAAGACTGTGACCCTGAAATATTTGGCCATTATTTAGCATCTTTCATAATAAAAGTGATTTGCAGCGGTTTGAGGCTTGATTTGCACTCTAGACTTTGGATACCATACCAATTCTGATAATGTATTAACTTGTCCTGTGGATTGTCACTAAATACCCAAGAATCTTATTAGAAGGGAAAAAAATACTGCTTGTATGAGGTTTTATGTCAAAATGATTCAGTCGTCAACAGCTGTGTTGCAAGTTTTAAGTAATAATAGTTTATAACAAGCCTGGTCTCTTTTGGGGCATTTTTTCAGGGTGTGCTAAATGCAGGGCATCTGCTACTATGTATATGAGATTTCTTGAGCAAATGATTATTTCTGCAAAGTACAACTTCCTCTTTATATTTTTTTCCTATAATGATCAAGACTTGGGGGTAAAACTATTGTTGTTCTTTTTTTAAAGTTATTCCAGATGTTTCACTCTAGAAATCTGCTGGGGGGAGAGAGGACAGGTTAAGTATCAGGAGTGTAGTGACTGTGTACAGACAGGAGGAACCATTGTTATGCACATAGACAGAGCAGTTGAAAGGGTAATGGTTTGTCATCTCTGTGTCTCCAAAAATCATTTCTAAGGGCCAGATTCTAAGTGAGTGACAGGCAGGCTTACAAGAAACAGCTCTCCTCTCAACAGGCAAGAGCAAATCATAATATTTGTTCCCAGGAACAGTGATGGCTTGGAACAAGTCTGCAACTTCATGGAACAGACTGCCTCTGGCATTAGCATGGGAAGCATTGCCAATGCACTGGAGAAAACCTGCCTCGGTTGCCCTAATGATGGCACATTCCTGGTGCCACCCAGTCAAAGTTGGGAGAGATTCAGCTTTGTGTGCATCTCATTGCCTCTCCAGGGAGTTTAAGGCCCCAGGTACTCTCCTGTCAAGTATCACCAGTGAACAGGATCCCTTCAGGGCAGGGTGAGGGATTGCTCCCACTCCAAATTGTTTCCAGGGAAATGAACTGTGATGCACAAACTCCGGCTGGGAGTGTCACCAAGTGAAGCAGGGAGGAGGAAGAGAATGGAGAAAGCTGCTCAGACCCCCACACAGATCATGGCAGTGTGGGGAATGTGGAGGCAGAAAAATAACATGCTAGTTTAATAGTGATTTAGGAAAAAAAATAGATTTTAAAGCTGAATGACTTGAGACTGGGATCCTTTTCTATTCTTTGGATGGATAGATAGATAGATAGATAGATAGATAGATAGATAAGCATTAATCTAAATAACCAAGAAAAGCGAGGGGTTGGGGAAAAGAGTTGATAAAAAAATGCTCACCTAAATCTCACCTATATATCTATATAGAAATATATATATAGAGAGAGAGAGAGAGATCCCCAAAGGATATAAAAGGACCCCAGCCTCAAGTCATTCATCTTTAAAATCTATTTTTGGTTAAACTCTGGAATATTAGATATGAGTTGAGGTTGAGTTTGTATGTATGTGTGTGTGTGTGTGTGTGTGTGTATATATATACACACATATACACACACACATATATATATCCCCAAAGAATGTAAAAGGACCCCAGCCTCAAGTCCTATATAATATTTCACAGTTTAACCAGAGCCATAGCTAAAAACAATACTGTATCAAATGGTCAGAGCCTGTTCTTCAGTGTATTCATGATACTGCAGCTGCAGGTACAGTTGTAAGGGCAAACTTTGGCATTCGTTAAGGGCCACCATGAAACAAATGCATCATATGAGCTCCCAGAGCAATTTTTCTCTTGCTCGTGTAACATTTACCATATGTTTGGCTTGTTGGCAATTTAATCAGTCTGAATAATCTTGTTTTGTGACAAACCTTCTAAATCACAGAGGAGTGATTCAGTTTCCATGGGTGAAATGTGTTCCATGGAGATATTTCAAGCTGAGGAATAAAAATGAGAATTAGACAATACAGAACTCATTGGAAAGCAGTTTTCCAGCTGCTCTAATTCCCCCAATTTAATTTGTGTGCCGTCAAAGGCAACTTGGAGCCTTCCAGCAAGATGATGGAGCTATAGGTGAAACTAGATAGAGGGCCTGAAATGTGCTGAATGCATCGAAGTCCTGTGCTGTAAAAACATCTCCGAGGACTGAATACAGACAGCATAATATCCTAGTAAATTGGACCATTAAATAAAACTGCTAAGTCATAAAGCTGTAGCATTACCCTGAAATTAAAGCATTGTCACCTTTGCATTATGGAACAGTTTAACAAGCATTTAGGAAATCTGCTTTTGAAGACTGAATTTAGCTTTTCCAGGTTATACAGCAGAAGTCGTAGCTACAGTCTAGGAGAGCTTTTATGCCTTTCAGCTTGAACCTGATACAGATTGTGACCGAGAGGAAAAACACAATACTGTACTAAAGCTGGAAAATGTTAGCAGGGAGGAGGAGGAACAGCAAACTTTGCCAGAAAAGTGGGTGTCTTATTCCCTCGGTTAACCCCAAGCTGAAGAGAGCATCTTAGTGAAATCAGTAGAGGAAAGAAAGATGCAATAAGGACACAAAAGAGATAACGATCATCTATGTTTGAAGTAAAGGAACAAGAGATGTGTTTACCTACCACAAGCTTCTCCACGCATGTGGATGATAGAGGTGAAAAGGTGATAGTCTTCTTAATCTGCACCTATAATTACAGACCAGCTGAATGTTTCTCCTAACACGGTGAGAACATGAGCAGTGTCATACTGGGTCAGAGCAATGAAACATCCAGCTCAGTATTTTGTTTTTGGAAGTGACAGTAATAGATGCTTTAGAGGGAGAGCATCTGAGCAGGGCATATCTAGAGTGACCCGTCCTCTGTCATACCCTTTCTGGGGTTCACCATCATTGGCTTAGGGATGTCAGAGGACACATTCTTACTGTTAGTGGACCTGTCTTCCAGGAATTTGTCTAACTCTTTTTTGAGCCTGGCTATACTATCTGCCTCTACAACCTCCTGCGACAGTGAGTTCCACAAGTTAACTACACACTGCATGAGACGTATTTTTGCTTGTTTGATTTAAACCTGTCTCCTGATCATTTCATTGTGTTTCTATTTCTGCTATTCGGGGATGGGGTAAACAACAGTTCCTGTTCACTTTGTCCACACCCTTCATAACTGTATAGAGCTCTATCATATATACTCTCATCCTACTCCTTTCCCAACTGAAAAGTCCTAGCCTTCTTAGTCTCTCCTGGTATGGCAGATGCTCCATGCCCAGGCTCATCTTTGTTGCCTTTTACTTTTTCTAATTCTGCCACATCCTGTTTGAGATGCAGAGACCAGAACTGCACATCATCAATTATAGCAAAAGGAAGTGAAGTAGCTCCAGTCATGGTGATTATAGCCATATTTTAAAAAGACATGGATCTTTGCAGAAGTGTGCCAATGCTAAGTTAAGGAGCTGCAGAAATGCTCCACCTGTATATCCAGATGAGTGTAGAGAGTGGCACACATTTTCACATGTGGAAATCAAACCTCACCCCACCCCCATGCCCACTCTTCCCTTTGGCTTTGTGTCCTCTGAAAAGGAGGTTTTCAAATTGCCATCATGGCTAAATACAGACATTCAAAAAGCCTGAGCCTGAATTGATTCAATTTTTGCAGGTTAGTTTAACCTGCAGAGATTGAACCGATACGCAAGTGGATAGACATTCACTTTTGATTCAGAAAATACAAGAACATACCTGTAGTGGCTCAGGCTAGAAGCAGTGAGCTGAGGGGTTTGGGGGCATGGCCAGGCCCTGGCAGGCCACTATGGTTAAGGAGGGGTTTAAACCCTGACCCTGGCCTACATGGTTCCCAGCTGGGGTGTGCCTGGAGGGGGAGCCAGGCTTTTCCCCCACTCGCTGCTTGGGGGGAGGGACTTGCCAGACCCCAGTCCCCGGCTAGCACTCTGAGACAAAGGAGCAGGTAGGGAGGAGCTGCTTGTGTGGAGTGCATACATCTGTTGATGATACTGGATGAGCATTTCAATCTCCCTCCCTGTTTCTTCATACTGTCTACAGCTGTAGAAAGGAAGTGAGTGGCACCAAAGCCTCTCCGAAGTGCCTCTGCTGTCTTGTTCTTTGGGGTGTGCGCCGCCATTTCCCAAAGAGTTGATGAGGGCAATGTGACAGTGTGAAGTCGTTTGTTCCAGGCAGATCTTCTGCCACCTTCTTATTATCCTGCTGGCTGGTGCTTCATATTTGCTTGAATCTCAAACTGATAGGTCCCTTACGTTGCAAACCAGGTCATTTCTCACACCTCTCTCTGTCCCCTGTTGAACACTGACAGATGCGGGGACTGGCAAGCTGCACTCTCACCAGGCTCAGTAATGGATGTGCAGAAGCAATCACCATATGAATCACTGCATAATGAGACTTCATTTGATATTAGGGTTTCAGGATGGGGGATGAATTTGGGATGCCTGCACAGTGATGGCTTTGAAGCAAGCCAGCAGAGACACAAAGCTTATCAGCCCACACTGAGATGCGGGGGACTTTGATTTTATTTAACAAGGAAGGGGTCTGGGACAGAAGTTCTTTAAACCACGTTGACCTGAATCAGTTAATTCTGATACTACATTCAACCAGGTTTATATTAAACTAGTTTCGGCCATTTTGAAACTGGTGGATATGCACTGAACTTCTGTTCTGGTACAGGTTTAAGTCAGTTTCTAATCACCTGAACTGGTTTATCTGCAACTTCTGTCCCTAGCTCATTAGATTTCAGAATAAGCATTTTGCCTCACTCTGATAGTCATTTGTTCAAGCAGACAGCACTCTTTGCCAAGGTGTGTTTGGAAAGCCGAAGCTGTAGTTATGAAAGAGAGCAAGCTTTTAAAAATAATAATAGTCAAGCTTGAATTGTTCAGGAGCAACCAGGGCAAATAGGTGAGTGTGAGAACAACACACTGTTCCAGAGGGCTAGATATCAAAAGGGGTTAGTCTCATCTACCTATTTTCTAAATGTCATTGAGAAACCATTGGGTATGTCCTTGTGTCAACCTCAAGCCAGATCGATCCCTAACTTCAGACTCCTTAATCTTTGAAAGACATGTCCCTTTATTGACTGCCATTGAATAAGGGTGCAGTTACACTCTACACTTACACCACGCTAAATCTGTGGAAAATTAAGTGGCATTCAAATTAGAAAGTGCTGGGTGCAGTCGCGCACTAAGGGTTAATAATGCCTGCACAGCTCTGATGTGGCACTAGAGGTTTCTGGCAAGCAGGGGCATGGCTAGGAGCTAGGACACCTGGGTTCCCTCCCTTCTCTGGCTAGCGGAGGGTTGGTGGGCTCAGAGTATTGCATCCTGGGATGCTGGAGGGGAGAGCAAATTGTGTATTTTATATCCATGGAGCAGATTCAAGTTTCCTTAATGCAAGCTAGGTAGCCTGGGCCAGAATTAACTGGGGTTGCTTGGAGATGTTCAGAAGGAACCCAGCAGGAGTTAACAAGCTTTCATGTGTGCTTTTTAAATGCCCTTAGCATGGTCTAAATGTAACGTGTAATTTCACTTTAAGACTTCAAGTAAGTCCTCTTGGAGGACGATGACATTATGTGTAAGAGGATGCATGGGATAATTGGCAGGGCACTGGACAAAGGACAGCACCCTGCTTTGTCCCAGATTTCCTATGTGATCCTGCCTCTTTGGGTCTCACTTCTTCATCTGCTAGAAACTATAGTATCCCTAACAAAACCCTCTGGTGCAGAGAGAGAGACATTTCAAGATGCTCAGAGACGGGAGCAAGAGCCATTCCCTCCCTGCAAAGCTGTTTCCACCAGGTCTTTTAGCACACATCTGCGGCATGTCGGAAATGCCCTTCCAGGCTTTCACATAGAATCCACACCTTTTAAAGCCTCTCTTAGCATTTCTTTTTGCAAAAGGAAGACGAAAAAGGAAAAAACATAAGTGTATAAAGCCTCATCTGCGGCCTGCTACAGATGCTTTGCAAATACCTCATCAACATGCAGCATGAAAACAAGTCCGGGAAATGTTACTGTTGGGTGGTGGTAGGATGCTGCGTTTCGTGCCCATCCATAAACACGGTTGCCCCTGTAGCGTGCTTGTTCTTCATCAGTTCCCAGGCTGTCGGCATGTATTTTATGAGCTGTTTTGTGACAAAGAACATGGTGAATATCTGTAATTCCAGCACCACAGTGATCTTGGAAATGTCACAGCAAGGCACAGCTCCTGTTGCTCCAGTATTGAATGGAATAAGAGGAACATTAGCAGACGTCTTAAAAGTGAGCGTAATCTCCTCTCTCTCCTCCCCCACGCCCCTTCCTCCTTTCTCTCCCCATTTCTCTCCCTTTCATCTTCTCTAAGGCACAGTGATGTCAGGCTTGCTGGGTTGTTTTTTTGTTTTTGCTCTGATCAGAGCATCTGATAGAAAACTAGTGGTTAACTTGCCATATTGTACAGATCATAGAGGGACAAGGGAAGGCCTTGGACATCAAAGGTCAGATCTTGGGGGAATAGCTCAGGACAGCTACAGTAATAACAATCCCAATGAGAATTAATGAACACCCGCAAAGGAAGATAAGGGAGAGACCTGCCAGGTCGTCCGTTCAATACACCTGTCAGTGCAGGTTTGTTCCCTGCGGTATGCTCACTCGTGCTTTGCCCCATCTCATTTCAAATGTCTCAGTTGACGGCAATGGCACCACTTTGTTTCAGAGCGCGCTTTGGAAGCTTTTCCCTGGACTTTTCTTAATTTTTTTAAACGTGTTACTACTAATTTACCAGTTACCCAAAGAGCACAGGGTACGGTGTCACAAAGGTCTGAAAGCCAAGTGATGTTAGCCCGGGCAAATGACGGCTCTCTACATATCGCATTATTATTACCATTAAAATACACATTGTTTTTATTGTCTTTTTATTACACTTGGCTAATGGCTTCCAATCTGTTGTGCTTCTTCTTGCCCAGGCTTCACCACCCAG
The DNA here is from genome assembly GCF_000455745.1 of Alligator sinensis. Lineage (NCBI taxonomy): Eukaryota > Metazoa > Chordata > Crocodylia > Alligatoridae > Alligator > Alligator sinensis. The sequence goes on from NW_005842052.1 coordinate 1,713,561, forward strand.
TAGTTCCCTCCTGTCATAATAGCTCTTTAACATAAATAGCAACATTGCAGGAATAGTCATGGACATTTCAAAGATAATCAATGCCAATACAACACCATAGGCAATTAAGGCAAATGTACAACTACCATTGCCTTCAAGTGGAGCAGAGGTAGGTGAGTGCTCAGCTGTTTCTGAAAATCCCCTTTTTGCCTTGTTAGTTTTGGAGACTATGGAGGAAAATCTGAGAGAGTCTGGCTGCTATGGATGACTACCTTGAGATGCACCATGAGTATGTTATGACATTTCTCGAGTCTTAAGGTATTATGTTGTATTGCTGCCTTGAATTTGGTCGCATGCTTTATCTCCAACATTAGGGGTCATTTCTGGAAAACACTTAAATTTGCAGCAGCTCTTGCAGCTATAATGTATGTTTTGTTTGTTGCACATTACACTGGAATGTTGATCATTAAAGTTCAAATTCAGCCTCAAGGTTTGGAAAGTAATATCCACGATTCTCTAACAACCCCTGAATTGAATTAGAGATTTACAAGCAAAACTCTCCCTATCTATCATCAAAGAAATGACCAGAGCCTTCTGAATCATTGTTTGAACTGTTGAATGCTAACTCTTCTTAGACTTTCAGCATTTGAAGGTCTTTCCGTATCGTTGGGAGAGTAATTTCTCCTAAACTTGCAATGGGGTTTTGGAATTGACATTCTGCACAACTTCTCCGTCACCAGGTGTTCATGATTATCTGTCTGTCATCTGAGTGTCTTTGGACAGATAATATTCAAGAGAAGAAAGCTTCCATCCGGTTATGAATATATTTTGCAGAAGTCTTTCTAATCCATCCAGTTATGAATATATTTTGCAGAAATCTCTCTAATCTGTCTTGAATATATTACAGTTGTTTTTAGTAGCCATAGAGTTGTTAGGCTTGAAGTGTAAACTAGGAGAAGTAACTGCAAATGTATCATGAATTACAATTAATTTGTAAAGCACCAAATGCAGCCTCAGCCTCGGGTTTCTCTGCATCTATATCTATATATCTATGGCTATGGCTATAGCTATATAGCTATAACTATATCAAAATGGGATACAACTAAAGCTATAGCTGTATCTATAGCTATCTATACACGTACACATTGAAGTATTCTTGATCCTCCTCCCAGTTCTCACCTCTCTCAATTGCCACACTCACATTTCTGCAAATAAGACTGAAAATGTACAGTTCTTTAGAAATATTAGAACTCGCTAATTTTTTACAGCTTATCCAACAGACTTGCACTGCAATGCATGGGTGACACTCTCTCTATTCAGCAAAGAAGGAATCTACTGCATGGGTGTTAATAAATGTATAGCACAAGGCTGATCTTGCAAATGCCTCGTTCCAGACCTGAGTGTGCCGTCCCATTCACATTAATGTGGCATCATGCGCAATGACTAGCAGAAACGTTTGCACAGTTGGTTCCAGAGGTTGCACACGTATAAGGCCAGATTTTTAAGTACATGCTTGCTCAGTAGGGAGTTTCAGCAATGAAAAATGGGATGATTTTCAAGGGGTCCTGATGGACAAAAACTCTTCAATATAGGATCGAGTATAGGCATGTGTGTTGGTACTGCCTTGAGCAGGGACTGTTGCAAGGTACCACTTGAGATCAGTGCAGAAGAATGTGAACACTGGGAAATAAAATGCATATTCTGATTTCCTGGAAACAGCCACTTGTGTAACACAGCACTATGAATTTCATCTTCATTTTAACCTTCCTGGTGAGCTGGCGGTTTGCGTCAGGTGGTTTGGATAAGTAGCTCAGCAGCGGTTCATTTATTATTATAAAATGACTAGTGTGCTCTCAAATCACGATATGTTTGCAAAAGGAAGATATTATCACTCCTAGGCCTTACAATGTGCATCCTCCAGTGAGGCCAAAGACTGCTGAAATGCATCTGAATTACTCCAGGTCCCTGGCAAGAGACATCCCTCCGGACCTCCTGCGGTTCCAGAGGCGTTGATGGTTTTTATCTTTGACTCTGCAGGCGGGTTGGTCTGTAACTTGGCAGGGGAGCTTCTAATGTCAATCCAATCCACCTTTTATCACATTTCCAGATCTTGGGTTTTGCTAATTCTATAGGCAATGTAGCAAATACAGTTACTTCTCGGTCCTTTATTGCCTCTTGTTTCTGCTGCGATACCCATTTTGATCGCTCCCTTCCTTTAACAGAAGATAAGATCTGGACTGCAGTACAACACAACAACACCGAGCTCAACCGAGTCCATGGAGCCGATCCTGAGAAGCCGTATACCATGTATTTAAGCTACAACGGCAGCATGGAGCAGCTTGAAGCCATGATCAACAGTGCTGAACACTGCGAGCAGGAGGCGGCTTACTACTGCAAAAAGTCACGTCTGCTGAACACCCCAAGTAAGTACCACGAACTGAAATCTTTTCTTGTTAACTGTTATTGATTACAGAGTAGACACAGCCCGCACTGCGACTGAAGCAAACAAAAAAATCCAGTTGTGCAGTGCAAAGAGTTTTTTGCTAGCATTTCACAAAGAGTAAGCTCAGCTATGAGGCAGAGCACTGCACACTTGTATTCTCCTGTGCACATGCGTGCACGCATGTGCAAAGGAAAGCTTGACATCCCGTTTCTGGAATGCAGGATACCTCTTTTAAATCGCACCAGCTTTTAAATGCATCCCCCTTGAATGTATTTGTGGACCATAACTCAGAATAGAAAGTCATTGAACTGTGTGTCCAAGTATTGGAGTGCTTCTAGAGAAGAAGGTTGTAGCCTTTTTGAGTAGCAAAGCCAGCCCTGAAGCACAAGGGACAGGAGTGGCTCTTGGAGGCAAAACTCAGTTCCTCTCCTGGTAGAAGGATCTGATTTCCTAGCCTGATTTATATAGTGGGAGCCAGATGTAGGGCTCGACTTGCCCTTGTAATTGCAAGTCCCTGGAGGATATCCTTCCCACAGACATCCTGTTGTATTCAAGCAGTCACACTCACTTAGCCAAGGCAAATGAACAGGAATAAGGGTGACTGTTGGAGTCCGTGAAAATTAACTTTTAGTTATTTGCTATACTTGCAATACCCGGTGCTTTGATTTGATTCATTGGATGCCAACAAGAGCAACTCTGTCGACTTGCCAGGTTGCAAAAGCTAATCCAACGGACATGCTGGCAGTGTCTTAAAGGGGCTTCATGTTAAATATGTGCAGAATCATGGGAGGAGATGGCATGGATTTGAAATACTAGATCTGCTCCCACAGGGTTGCCTGCAATGCAGAATACCCACGGGTCCCCTCTTCAGATCACTTGGCTATGAGATGTTTTTAAAAGCTATGAGTTGCTACTTTTGGTTTCAGGGGGAATTTTATAACCAAAAAAAGATCTGCTTTTGGTTACGAAAAAAAAAAAAGCCGAGGTAAGTATTCAGCACACCAAGTAAGGCACAAAGGAGAAAAAAAAAGCACATAAAGGATATCAGGAAAGAGAAAAATGTGTGGTCTATTTTAGCTGTAGGTTGGGTTGTAAGAGGGAAATACAGCTTAAAATAGACATGTAGTGATTTCACAGTGCTGTGTGTGGGCACCGCTCCCGATCTGTTATCAACACATCAGTTAGTGATCTTTTTTTTTTAAGTGGCATGCAAGCTGCAACGTGTATGTGCATGTGCAAAGACCTCTGTGTATCTTGACCAATTGTCCATATATTAGATGGGTTTCCTTCTGCAAAAGGAGCCCTATTTTTAATGAACCTATGTAACTTAACTGTAGAAGATGAGTGTGGGCATCGCTCCTGATCTGTTATCAACACATCACTTAGTGATCTTTTTTTTTAAGTGGCATGCAAGCCGCAACGTGTATGTGCATGTGCAAAGACCTCTGTGTATCTTGACCAATTGTCCATATATTAGATGGGTTTCCTTCTGCAAAAGGAGCCCTATTTTTAATGAACCTATGTAACTTAACTGTAGAAGATGAACCATCATGTTTCAAGTCACACACCAGCCATGTACAGACCAGGGTAGGAAGACAATTTACAATAGGCATGTTTTGCTGTGTTTGTCGACAGACTGATTTGCGAGATCTGTGGGGTACCTGATTTGAGGGGTGGGATTTGGGTGGAAGTGGCATTCAGTAGCGTGGCTGATATAATGGGGGGCAGGTATCATGGTGAAGGTCATCACCTCTTTGGGACAGCAGACTGTGCAACAGTTGCATTGGCTCATAGTACTTTAATACAGCTGGGGTCAATGAACCAGAAAAACTGCAGAGCCTGGAAGATAGAGCGTGGAGGAGTAGATGTTGCCAGCTTTCTATTCCTTTCCCTTCCCCGCCCCCCCCTCTGTTTTTTAATTATGTCTGGCATTTGTCATCCTGAGCTTTGTTCGTTGCCTAAGGCAGCAACTTTAGCACGACGTGAAACATGAACACAAATAAAATGTGTGAGCTCTCGAAGTGACAGCGTTGCAGGGATAGCCTCTTCTGGCTGCATGCTTGTCAATAATGCAAAAGCAAACCCTGGCTTTCCATAAGCCCCAAATGACCACACATCTGTGGTAGCTGAAGCTCCCTCTGTTGCAAAAATCTCTCTGTTGTTGGTTATGGTGATCATCTGTACTCCAGTGGTATTGCAAGACCATGATTAGGGCTCAGCTCCTGTCATTCTCTTCATTTTACACATACGATGGGGAGCGGTTGTCCCCATCTCAGACAGCTTCCAGTTTCCATAAATTCAACTCATACACTTTGGGAATGACCTATATATGCCTACAAGTACAAGCGGTACTTGAGCATGTGCCAGCCCATTCTCACATGTCCCAGAAGATCCTTGTCTCTGTAATTTATACTCAGAAGTATTCAGAGTGTGCACGGTCTTGTGATTAGGGCAAAGCACTGGGAATTAGGACTTGTGCAGTTCTGTTGCTTGGCTCTGCCTAAGTTGCATGACTTTTGGGAGGAACAGGGCTTCTGGCTGTTGCAAAGATGTCGTGAGGCTTAATTAAGGTTTACAAAACAATTTGAGCTCGTTTCCTACAATACAATCTGTAAATTCAGGGGCCTTCATTGATAATAGCCCCATTAATAATGGGGTAGATTTGAAGACAGGAAGCCTGCACCCTTCATATTTCTTCTAGTTACCCCTTTTCTCACCATCCAGCAAAACATTTTTTCTAGAACAGGGTTTGCAAAATGTCTGTGCCCAATTCAACTCTCATCCTGGTCATTTTTCCTTCCTTCTTCCTTCCTTCCTTCCCTCTTGTAAGAGAGAGTTCACATAATTAGCATAGTTCATTGATTGCCATTAAAGAAAAGCTGTAGTTTATGTCTCTAAATTCTGGCCTGTTTACAGAGGAGCAATGAGGAGATTTCTCTCTTGCTTTTTGCTTTTACCACTTCACTCAGTGGTGATAATACATGCTGTGGCTTGAAAACCCATTCGTCTAATGCCGAGGCAGTGGTTGCACTAGAAAAGCAGAGCTTGCTAGATTGCATCAGATAGAAACCAAGGGAGACACTTTCCTTCTTTGCAATTCCTCCAGTCTATATCAATACATTTCTTTTTCTGTTCTCCCCACTCCCTCACCCTCCTATGCATGGAGACAAACACTTAGTTGGTGTAACTTGGTGCAAACCTGCCGATTTCAATGGTGGGACACCAGTTTTCATCCATTGAGACTGAGACCCACAGTCTGGTGGTTAGTGTATGAGCTTTGTTCTGTCCAGCTCCTATATCCATTCCAGCTCTGTATCATGTTAAGGTGTAGCTGATTATTCATCTTTGACAGCAAGAAATGCATTTCCCATTATTGTATGATTTGCCTGTCTGTGCCACTGGCTTTGATTTCAAGCAGTCTGTGTGCTTCAGAATGGTGTGTATTCATCAAGGAACAACTGATTTTTCATGGTGTTGGACAGAATTAAAACTCATAATTGTTGACCAACGACTGTGACTCCCTCGTGGCTGTTGGTTGGTCTGTGGCAGAGGCATCTAAGTCACAAGAGCCAGCATGATAATTAGTCTTAATTAGTAAAGCCCTTGATAGTCCTAGCAAAGCAATGACACTGGAGACTGAGATGCGTTGAGCTAAAGGTTAAGATATGTTACTAAGGCAATGGGGAAGGGGTGATGTTTAATACTCTGTCACGAGCCAAGTTGCTTAGAGAGATAATAGCACCTTTATTCATTTCAAGAGGAGTCTGGACAAATTCATGGAGGAAATGTCCATCCATCATGATAGATAGAGGTGCAGCCTTTGACTTACAACTTTTTAAATGTGTCAACACTGAAAACTGCAATGGTAGAGGAGCAGGGGGTGGGAAATAATGGGCAGGTCTGGTTCACGTCCTCCCTCAGCTTCCGCCCTGCCATTGTGTGAGACGGGATACTGGGCTAGATGGGGACGGCCCAGTAAATGGCTGCTCTTATGTTCTGGATATGCCCTCAGCTTGTTCTCACTCTATTCAAATTTCTGGAAGCAGAAAATTTCAAAACGGACATGGTTAGAGACTTCCATACATTGCATTGTGGCAGCACTATAGTTACTGCTAAACTTGTATTTGGATAGCTAACACTGCAACACTTCGGTGGACATTTCTCCAGTGCCAGCATATTCCTTTGTGCCAACTTGTTAGCATATTCCAACATATCCCCATGTTTTGGTGGGAATTGGCTTGTAGGTAAAATAGATATGCATTAGAATAATGATCCAGAGCAGTGGCAAGAGTTAATTGATTTCTAAAGGCCTGGGTCTTGCACAGTTGCATAGCCTTCAAGGCAGGCAGGGTGTCTAACCCACGCAAGCAACAAGGCCAATGGATATACACATAGTCCAGGAAATTGTGGGCATGTACCACACTGTTCCATAATATGAGATAAAGTGACACCAGCTCACAAGGCTCAAGGGTGGGGGACCTGAGTGGGGGTGGAGGGAGCAGACCAAATTAAGAGAAGACCCAGCAAGCCCAAATTAGGAGGTATGCATGTGATGGGTTTGTGAAACAAAGGAATATGCTGACAGGTTGGTCCATTGCCAACGCTCACAGCATGCTTACATAGGCTGTGATTTCACAAAGGATCTGTCACAGGGAGCAAAGAATAAAGTTGCAGTTGTTTCTCCTGTCTGTTTCTTCTTGTCTTTCCCTCCTTTGATTTTCCCTTTCATTGACAATGGCTTCTGGTCTTCAGCAAATTAATATCTCCCCTAGGGTAAATAACCAGGATGGTAGGTGCCTGTTCCAAATGCGGAGGAGAAGTTGCTGATCCAAAAGTGCTTAGTTACTGTGGGGAACAACATTACTTCTTGGATCTCTCTCAGCGTAGACAGATGTTTCATTTCAAGCTGGTGCTGTCTGCCTTAGCACTGTACTCTGATCTACCTTGATTATCCCCCCCACCCTCCAATTTCAAATCCCTCCACATTCAGTGTCACAGTCTCATGCAATGACCCCTTCAGACTGCACCTCTTCCTCAGATGCAGTCTCTAGGTTCACCTTCATGTGCTCCTCCAGCACTCTTCTGTGACCCTCACTGATGCCCCCTTGTTCCTCCAGCTACATTTCATCCTTCTCACATTGTTTAGTCCTTATTTTTCTGTTTGGTTTTCTTTCTCTAACTCTCATGTTTAGCAGCAGTTTGTGCAAAGCTCTCCAAGTGGAACTCAAATCCAGACTTGACTTCTGTTCCTGAGGCAACGGGTGGGTATTTTTAGCTAGGCACCGGCATTGCTTTAGCTGCTTTTTCAGCTCTTCTAGCCTTTGTCTAATTCCAAAGTAAGTCTTCAATGTCATCGATCTGAGAGGAGAAGCAGGCACCAAACTGGGATCCAACCAACTTTTAACACAAATGTAACAGGAGGCAACGTGAAAAGACCAATAACAAGAAAGCAGCAATTTGCCATCAAGTCTTCCCTCACTATTATCCCTTCCCCTTCACAGATAATTTCCATGTTGCCATTCCAGGTACTTTGCATTGTTATTGTGTTATCAAGTGACAGTTCGTCATTGTACCAAACAACGGAGAGCAGGGGAGCCCACACTCGAAGAATGGCTCCTTTACAGAGAGTGCCTGATGGGTGTCAGGTATAGATTGCATGGTGTAATTATTACTGGGTAATTAGAATCTTCTTCGTGGGAATGATTGATTAGCCATCTGTGCAATCCACCATCCCATCTCGTCTCTCCACTCCAGAGTGGCAGTGCTGACAGCCCCTCACAAGCATTGCTCTAAATAAGCCAAGTTATATTTAGAGCATCTGGAACACAGTTCACAGTAGAAATATAGTGTGGAGGTTATCGGCCCCAGAGAGAGATCTGGGGGCCATTTTAAAAGAGATTTTTCATTGTGATCAGCATGCAGGTAGTGAAATGCAAGGAGTCTGCCCATACCCAGAATAACTGGCGTTGTTGGGATGGTGGATATAAAACATCCTCCCTCTGAAAACCTCGAGGTTCTGTCATATACGTGTGAGTTAAACATCATTGCCATTACCCATCTTTTCACAGTGGGAAGGGTTGGGGCTCACAGAGGTGAATTTCCTTGCAGAAGGTCACACATGGCACTGCTGACTGCGGACGCTTCCTCTGCCTGAAGAAGGGCGTTTGTACCCGAAAGCTTGCAAAGAAGAATTTTTCCAACTATTTTAGTTGGTCTAATAAGAGAGATCGGATTTACCCAAAGAACCCTTTGTGCCAGAGGCATGAATTCATTCATCCTTCATTCTCTCTCTCCCTCCACCCCGCCACCATCTTTCCTCACCCTTTGGTTTCACAACCGCCTCCTTTCCATCAGGCCTTTTCCCTAAGTGTCTGGTTTCCTGCCCACTCCAAACTCTTCCTTTCTTTGAACTTGGCCTCCCCTGGCCCTGTCTACCATGTGACCAATATACATAGCATGTTTCTGTCCTCAGTTTTATCCCCTCCATTAGATGCCTAGCTCCTCCAGCCATGCATGCTCCCTGTCTTCTGTCTTGGGCGGCAGGGTAGAATAAGTGCCTTCCATTCTTGTCCTAGCCACTGATTTCCCTTTTGAGCTTCACTGTGAGTTGCAGAAGCAGCTGTGAGGAAGCATGGGGAGCAGCTGGAATAAAAATAGCCAGGAGGAGAAAGGAAAAGGGAAAGAACTTGATATCCTTGCCTCCTGGCCGGCAGTAGCAGGTCTGCTGGGAAAAGCGACAACGCATCAGCTGTACCCTTGGGGTGGTGGTTTGGCAGGATCTGTGACCCTGCGCAGCCCCAGCTCTGTTGTGGATACTGGTGGGGCACTGTAGTTTGCATGAGCACTAGATGGATGTATTACCCAAGGGCACATACGAAAATGCCCCCAAAGGTTGTGTTTTGAGAGGCTGGTGAGGAAGGGCTTTTTGGAAGGTTAGAGGGTGTGCCTTTTTGCTCGTTAAGCAAAGCCTCTGGAAAGCATCCTTCATTCCTTTGCAGTGACCGAAGATCCTGTTGCAAAGGTCTCATTTTCTTTTCCTGGTCAATAGTCTCTTCTGGTTTTAAAGGTCACTCCAGGGACCCATGGCTACCTGCTTTGTCCCCTCGCAGCAGATGCTGGAAGAGAGATGCTTCCTTGGTTTGGAATCCATGAGATATTAGGGATTTTGTTCCCAATAACTCTCTGATTCAGAGCCCCTGGCACTCTGTGCCGCTTGTGCCCTGCTACCAGTCATGTGAAACCAATGGGACAATGCAACATTGTGCAGCTTAGCAATCAAGCAACAGCAAGTACAGCAAGCTAAAAATAGCCATTTGAAAATTGATGGCTTGCATTGGACAACAGTTGCATAAATACACCAGGCAACTAATTTATAGATATGCCAGGCACCCGCCCCCCCCGCCAGCCCCATCCTCGTCCCTGTCCTTCCTATTAATGCATCTCTCCTGAGTGACCCAAGTGGGTACTAAGACCGGCATGATAAACAGGATATTTTTTGTAATGTCTCTTTCTGTGAGTGTTCCTGAATATCATGGTTCTGGCTGTCTTCTAAGTTATAAGCTTTCTTCATAACTGCATCTTGTGCAGTACTGAGCACATTGTGAGTCAGGAATGAACAATTAGAAAGAAACAGCTAATCCACTGCTTGTTAGGATGGTGCATAATTACTTATGACAACAACCCACCCGCTGCTCAACGAAGAAATATTCTGAGCTTAAGGGGGAATTCTCTCTCTTCCTCACAAGAGCTACGGGGGTGAGGAGAGCATGGGATGGATAATGAACGTATTTGGTGACTGCATGCAGGAGCCCTACTGTGAGTGTCTTGGGCTCATTGAAGTCTGTGTCTGGTCTGCCCCAAACTGGAGAGATGACAGGTGACATTGGAAGACCCAATGATTAATGAGGCTTATATTTTACAGCTCCATCAACATGTACATTAGACTGCAGTAGGCTCAGTTAGGATCCATTAGATTCACACCCATTGGCCAGCGTTGAGCTGATTCTCCTTAATGGGTCAACTCTGAATTTGGCCACCTGCATTGGTTGAAATATACCCACTCAGGGGGGCCAAATAAAGGTGTAAATTGCAATGGCAAAAATGCCTTCTGATTCACTTCCGAATTTGGCCGGAGGAGCAAAAAACCTGCTGGCGGCACCTGTGAAACAGAAGTGCCCTTCCAAAGCCAATGTGGTGTGACTATAGCAGTATTAATGTGCATCTCTGTATCCTCTTTATCAGGCCTTGTCAGACTTCACCCTGTAAAATAAACAAATTATAATCCCCTCGGTGCAGTTTGATTTAGTGGAGCAGTCTCATGGGCAGCAAAAAACCTGCTCTGACTGCCCCTCACCTGCACAGCTGTGACTTGCCACTCGAGGCCTGGTGAGCAGGGGCAGGACTAAGAGGTAGGGGAAAGGAGTGTCTCATTCTTCCCGCTGAGCAGAGCAAGTGTTGCAGCCCCAGTGCTTCCTGCTGCCACGTGAACAGGCTCTGCTCCCGGTGAGGCTCTGTGCCCTGGATTCTCAGCTCACCCACTGTCTCCTGGGATGCTGGAGGACTTCAACTTGGGCAGAAAAACAGTGGAGAGTGGCCACAAGTTAATGGAACAGGAGCAAAATTAGGCAGATTAAAGATAATCCTACTCTGGAGTGAGGTAACATTAAGCTGAATATGGAGTGCTTTAAGCCACTTCAAAGGTGTTAACATCCAGCCAGTCCAGGGGTTAAGAGCTCCAGAAGCTACCTAAAGTTACCATGTAACAAGGCCCTGAGGGCTTCAGAGGAGTTTAGGTTAATTAATGTTTCCAAGTCTCTCAACCTCTTTATGAGGTTGGTGAGTTTAATCCCTATTTTTAGGGTGGGGGAATTAAGGCACAAGCATCTGAATACATTTGTCCAGGGGGTGGAGCCCACACACCCTCTGTTGTTGTGACCTCAAGAGCTATCTTCTCTGTAGGAAGCCAGAGCTGTATTTAAGGTGCTTGGAGAAGGTATACAAGGCCATGAACAATGTGATCATCTATTTCCATCGTGAAGCTAGGAGAACCAAAAAGCACTTAGGGCACAGACAACAAAGTGTGGGTCTGACTCCTAGTAGAATTACCTCAGACCAAATTCATCCCTCATCTAAATCTTGAAGACAATGCATTTGACTTGTAACAAAGTGTGGGTCTGACTCCTAGCAGAATTACCTCAGACCAAATTCATCCCTGATCTAAATCTTGAAGACAATGCATTTGACTTGATGTGACCATAAAGAAGGAGTTTCCTATTCTTGCAAGTTGGAAGACTGAGAGAAGAGGGGAAAAAACCCATAAAACCCTACAAAGACTGATAGAGAGATTGTGCTTGCAGATATTTTTGTGGTTTTCAAACAGCAGTAAACTAAGAGGCTTCCTTGAGAATTATATGGCTCAGAGTTTTGTTTTTCTGGGACCAATCTAATGTTAAGAGCGAGCCCAAAAGCAATTCTTTTAAGTTGTTCTTTTTTAATATTTGAGGGTAAGCGAACATGGAGACAGTGCCTCTGAGCACTTTTTGAAAACTTTTTGAGTTTTCATTTTTTCTTTTCCTTTCAAGGAGCATCGAAAGAGCAATAGACAAATTGCTTGTCCACAGATTGATTTGGGGATATGATCTGATGGAGGCCTGTCAAGGAGGTAAAAAAGACTTGGTGAGATGAAAGAAAACAAGTCTTCTAAACATTTCCTTGGAGAGGCTGTTTAATGTCTGCAATGTCAGGCAGATTGAGCATGCAAGAGAAAATTAAAGCGTTTGAGTTTCAGTTTGTTCCAAAATGCTTTGAATCAAAGAGGGCTCACACACTAATGGAGAAAGGTTTCACCACGGGGTGGCCCATCCTGAATTACTTGCCTTTTGCTATGCAAGTCAGAAGTCCCCAAAACAAAACCTCCCAGGTTCATCACTTTCCCCAGCTCCCTCAAAATATATAATATAGGTGCCTTTTCCAATTAGCAGTTTACAAAGGTTACCTAATTATTCCCTACGGTATCCCTATGGGCCCCTCTACATGTTACAGGTATTAGGGCTGTTAGAAGCTTCAGTCCCTGATTTGATTTGGCAGAGATTCGGCCCAATTCGGTGGCCGAATCTCTGAATTCAAATTGAATCCAAATCGAATCTGAACCCTCCAAATCGATTCAGAGCGATTTGGAAAGATTCAGAGATTTGGACATAGACACAGCTTTAAATGTTTTTTGTATGTTTTTTCTACATACCTCTAGGTAGCAGGCAGCTTGTGAATGCTCGGTGACTCTCTCCTGGGTCTGGGGTAGGGGGGTACCCAGGGTCCCCCTGTGGCTGATTGCCGAGCTGGGGGGACATAGGGGGCCCCCCAGTGTGCTCCCAGCAGACCTGGAAGAGGATCGGAAGTACTTCCGGTACTTTTTAAAGCTATGTCTGTGTCCAAATCACTGATTCTCCAAATCAGCATCGAATCTTCAGATTTGGATTCAGTCAAATCAAATCGGGGACAGTGATCTGAATTAGCTAACCAAATCACTGTCCCTGATTTGGGCCAAATCTAAATCCAAACTGAATAAGGCCCACTTCACACACCTCTAACAGGTATCGCACAATGAACTGGTTAATTGTGAAATTAACTTAAGACCAGCTACAGATGCAAAGTAACTATCATATCATTAAAAGCTCCAGCCAGCTATAAAGTTAGACCTTGAAAATGTGTACTAGCTCCATGGCTGGTTGCAATTGAACTTTAATTTGTATAATAATTTGTATAATTATTTGAGTTATTTCATTTGGGAGCCTTGTCAGCTGGCTATGCCCAACCACAGGAATGCATCATGCCTAGCCGGAGGTAGAAGCCCTACAGCTGAGGGGACTCTTAGCCCCAGCAGCTACCGACTGGGTCCCAGCAGCTGGTAGCTGCTCCAGGGGTGTGTGAAACACCTGGGAGATTGTAGCAGCTGTGATCTCCCAGGCTCGGATATGCATAAAAATCCTAGGTCTGGGGCATCACAAATTCTGTTATCTCCCAGGTTTGGGGGATGCATGAAACCCCAAGCCTGGGGCATAGCACCATCCCTCAGCCCCAGGGGTTTCATGCACACCCCAGCCTGGGAGATCACAGCTGCTGCAATCTCCCAGACCCAGGTTTGTGGGAAACTGGGAGCTTCGCAACTGAGGAGGCTGCCAACCATGCAAGTTTGCTCCTTGGTGGTGTGGAGGGAGCTTGGGATTAGTTCCCCCTGCACTGGCAATAAAACTCAATGGGATCTAATGTACAATGGTGTGGATCACACATAAGATCCCATCGTGTCTTTACCTGCATGCATAGAGGGGGCTGTGAGCCAGCTTTAGTACCCCCATTTTACAAAGAGGAGATCTGAAAGAGAAAATCGTAGAAATTTTCAGTTGAAGAGGAGAATGGATGAGCAGCAAAATTAATACTCCTTAATTCAAAGGGGAGTGGAGTGAGGCATCTGTGCCTTCTGGAAAGTGCCATGTTCATACCTACCCCATGTGTCCATCAGTCCAGATAGGGACATTCCTGAACATGCCTTGCCTATTGTCTCCTGCTTGTATGTCAAACTCCAGTGAAGTTATGGTAGGAGCTGTCCCTGGAGCCACTCTGGAGACCTCCACCTCCAGCATAATTGAAAGAAGCCCAGGAGGGTGCCCCAGATTAGCTTCACCGACACATTTTTTGTGTTTGCTGCCAGTAAACAGAGCACTCTTTGGAGCGTTCCTACCTGAACATGCCAAAGATGCAGCACCTAAACATCTCGCCCAAGTTTACACACTGAGCCAATGCCTGTCCCAGAATAGAAACTCATTCTCCCAGATGCCCATCTTTCTTCTGAGACCTTTCTTATGTAAAAAAATAAATAAATAAATCCCCCCAAAACAGCCCATCCATGCCCCTACACACAGAGCAGGTGACTCTGTTAATTTACTTCAGTGTGAGGTTATGAGAACCCCGATGCTCATCTTGGTAATTAAGCAGTCTGAGGCCATCAAGAGAAAATTATCCCAGTGGGACTGTGTGACTGACTTTTTGTGGAATTAGAAGGAGTAAGAGTGCGTAAGCTGTTGAGAGACGATTTCTGCAGGGTGCTACTGCACCGTGGCTTACCACATCCATCCTTGCTCTACTGTGGGAGGAGGCCTAATGGTAAAGTTAGAGTAGTAGGAGCTTCATTACAAGGTGGCAATTAGCGTCTCTATCCAAGGTCTCCAGCTAGTTTGGACATCCCATTCTGAAGCATAGGTCACCACAGGTTCCTGGTTATTGTTCCCCTGACTTTAAAGCACAGCTATCACTTCCTCTGGGGGGGATCACGCCTGGCATTGCAGTGTAGACACACCTCAAGACACCTAGTAATGAATCTGGCATGATTATTACGCAGTGGTCATCAAAATGTCTGAGTTAGTACCTAATGAATTGAAATCTGCTGAGCAGTAAAACATCTACAGCAGATGGAGCACACTGCCATCACCTTGTCCACCAGTGTCCTTTGCCCATGAACTGGAGAAGTACATCTCCAAGGGCAAGGATGAGACTATCTCTCTCCAAGGTCCATTCAAAGCTCAGGTTCCTCATTGTGACTCGTTTTCTGTGCACGTGACATTGTGATGGTGGTTGATTTGTTGTGTGTGGGGTTTTTTTTGTTTTTGTTTTTTGTTTCTTTTTTGCTTTTGCTTTGTTTTTGGTTTGTGGTTTTTGTTTTTATTTGTAGTGGGTTGAATCTTCCCTGCCAACCCAGATCATTCATTGGATGTTTTCTTTTCTATGGATTTAGAGAGATACATGCACATTCTGCCTATAGGTTCTGACCCAAAGTCCGTACAAGTCTTTCTGTTGACTCTAATAGCCATCAAATTGGGCTCAGAGGCTCCAGTATTCCTCCTATTGTTTTGGGGACTCATTCAGATTTGGAAAGCGATGATAAATACTTGCACACAAAGGGCTGCTTCCTCCCTCCTAGGAAATATTAAAGCCCACAACAATAAAGAAAGGCCAGCATGATAAATTCAGAAAAAATATACCCCTCCACATCAGGCAGCAACAAGTAATCTTTCACAGGCCTGTGCCAGCCCTGCTGAGGGCTATGATGGATTGGCTTTCTTCAAAGAGCTTTCTGGTCTGAGCTTTTTTGCTACCTGCTTCTCTCTTCTCTTATTTGGGATTTTAATTTTTCATCCTCATGGCACCTAACCCTCTCGTTTGCCTAAAAGTTAAAAATGATGTGTCTAATTTATAAGATCCAGCAATTTCATTACATCATCATTAATAGTGCGTGGATAAAGTGTTCCCAGTCACTTAGTCTGCGGTCAGTAGCTATTCTGCATCCTTCTTTTTATTCAGGCTTTGTCATTTAATTAGACCAAAATGTTGGCAGTGGCACTGGGGAGATAGAACAGAGAAGGTGATAATTGTTCCTAGTTGCCCCTTTTCCTCAATTTTCTGTTACTAATCATAGTTTCATAGTTGGTAGGGTCAGAAGGGACCTGAGCAGATCATCAAGTCCAACCCCCTGCCATGGCAGGAAAAAGTACTGGGGTCAAATGACCCCAGCAAGGTTTTCGTCTAACCTCCTCTTAATCCTAATGCAGCTCTGATAAGTTTGTTTTGCTGATGAATTCAAAACCTGGGGCAGGATGTGTTCAGAAATGTAGAGAGAATGGAGGTATATTGGGGAAGAAAAGGCTTGAATGGTATGTAAGGGTGCATTTTAAATGCCAACTTTTTTTCTTTTTGTCCCTTATTTTAATTGTGGTTTTGAGAGAGGGACAGAAGCCTATGAAGAATAAATGCACCTCACTGATGAGGACAAACTGATCATTCAGTCCACTAGCAGGACAGAGCCACTTCTCAATTGGCATCTTCTTTGTCATGACTAAGTGTTTTTCAGACACTTCCATTCAGTTATCTCTGATCGGTAATACTATGAATTATTGAAGCGAGGCATCCAGATTCTTTCCATTGTTCGCTTGTCAGGATCCTGATGACCATTCCTCCTTTGTGATGTCGTTGCCATCAAGTGCTGTTGTCTTGATGGAGCATGGGATGGTAGGGTATGTTGCCAGATCCATGTAGTTGGGTACACAGTGGCCTTCTCTTGGCCCTTTCCATCATATTATCATCCATACCTGAACTTACTAGGGCCTCTTGTCAATTAGTATCATTTAGAGACAATTTCCGATTTCTGGGTATTTCATTCCCAGGGAACATGTAAATCCTCAATTCTGGTGAAGGGAATCAATGTTGCGTTCCATTTACTACATGTACAAGACAGACTGGGGGCTCCAGTCAGTCAGCAGAACAATAGGAGTCTCTGCTAAATAGACCAGGATTTTATTGACTGAATAATCGCCTCCTCTTCTTGGCAGAATAATCACTTTATCCACGACTGATGCCTCCAGAGGGGAGATATGTTCCTCCCAAAATGCCACCATGGGCCATTCATCTCACTTCTCCACAAGGCTCAGAGATGTGTCTAGCCATGTTGTACTAAAAAATGTCATGTTTTCAAAGGATGAAATTTATATTCCATGAAACGCACCATTGACAGAATG
Source organism: Alligator sinensis (assembly GCF_000455745.1). Lineage (NCBI taxonomy): Eukaryota > Metazoa > Chordata > Crocodylia > Alligatoridae > Alligator > Alligator sinensis. The sequence continues at coordinate 1,730,544 of NW_005842052.1, forward strand.
AATAGATAAAGGAACGAAGTGAAACAGCCCATTAGACCCATTGTAATACTGTAGTAATTGGCTTGTGGCATGAAAAGAGAAACTAATGGATAAACATAACGGCACAACAATGACATGAGCTGTTATCGATGTGTAGTGTACAACTGTGGTTACTCAAATGAAACCCGTAAACCACAATAAGGTATGATTCAGCACATACAGCTGTTGCAAATAATCTTGATGAAGACAAACCTTTCTTGGGTTGGTTTGAGCTCAAGTGAAGTGATAAACAGCAACAAATTATAGCTCAACTCCATGGGAATCTTTGAGTGCATTATAAATGGTGTTACTTCAGATAAAGACTTGTGGTTTTTTCTTCCATGGGGAATTTCTGTGAGTGAAAAATAGATGTGAGCGAACGTTTCAAAAACTCTATTTCTGGACATTTGGCTGAAAATAAATTTTCAGTTTCACTTTAATAGCAGTCACAGCCCTCTCTGAACGGTGTTCATGGACAATCGGAGGAGGGCTATATATGTGTATATGTGTGTGTGTCAAATCCTGTGCATGGATATATATTTGCAGAAGTAGCCAGGGATCTTTCACTTTCTAGGAACCTCTTTAATACGCTATATATATAATTCATTTAGAAAAAGCATATCATTTGTATGTCTGTGTTATTACAAATGTGTGATTTTTTTTAAATAATATTATGTAATACAGATTTGATATATTAAAGGGCTTCCTGGAAACTGAGAGGTACCTGAACACTTATGCAAAATGGTATCCATGCACAATTAGAGAGGGAAATGCTCAAAGGATGGCAGATTGAGCCTTTGAGGTGTTTCTTTCTATTGTTAATCATCTAATACAAATCAGAGGTGATGCTTTAGGATCATAGGGACGTAGGGCTGGATGGGACCTCACAAAGTCACAGAGTCAGTCCCCTGCTGAAGGCAGATTAAGTTTCTTATTTTAAGTTACTATTCAAACAACCAGAGCCAAAATAGTTGAAATAGTTCACAGGTGGCATTTTGTGTGTATAAATGAATTAAGCAGTTTCAGATAGCTAACATGCTCACTTAGGCCAGTGCTCCATAAAGACTGTAGGATGAGGAGTATATAATGAAATGGTATTAAACTGAAGATTAAATGCTGAACCACGTGAAGTGCATTGTGCAGCAAGCAAACAGATGGAGCTAGTGGCTCAGCAATGACTGAATACTGTGCTTACCACCAGAATTTAAAGACTGGGGCAATCCAGGAATCAAAAATCCAAAGCCCCAGTGCTCAAGTACATCAGAGAAGTACAGATGAAGGAATGATGGATGCAAAGGTTTCTTTAAAACTGGGATCATCAAGCTGTGGGGACCAATCCAGTAAATGTGGGACTAGCCAGCTAGAATGTCCGACTGATGCGAGGAGCTGGCATTTGGGAAAGAAATAGTGCATCAGCTTCTAAAACATCTCAACAGCACCTAAGGATTTTCTCATGCCTCTGGATTCCCTTAGTGCCTGACTAAAATGGATTTAGGGCCAGTGCATGTGAGAAACACTAACATATCTTGGACTCTGGTTGAATTGTTTCTGAAAATATACAGCGGTACGCTTCACTCCGGTAGTCAACTGTAAATGCTAATTGCAGAATTGAAATGTCAAACCTAAGGAAAACCCACAGTCAGCAAACAGAATTTGCACCTGCATGTTTAGTTAGCTAAATAAATTGGTTTCATATATCCACACAATTGTGGAACAACCAGCTGGGGTTACAATCAAAGCGGTAAATGTTGGAAAGTTGGCGCAAGAGTTGATTCCTCTGGATGTGTGTTTTATTTTGGGTTTGTAAGTGGGTGCATGTGCATGTCATTTCATTTGGCCTAATTAATTTGCACCTGTAATTTCAAAAGAGTGGCTTGTTAAGACATGCCATTACTAGAGGTAATGTAACCCTTTCCAAAAGGGTGAAAACTTGCATGTTCTAAGTGCAGAATTAAGTGACTGGTTGAGCAGTAATAATAATATATTGCCTAACCTAAAGAAGAGTCATTACCTTTAAATAATGGACCGCATCACAGAATTAATTATCCCAAGGAAGGCTTCTTGCAGACAAGGTCAATTAGCTTATCCAGAAGAGCCCATTTGAAGTGTATTATGAATAATTCACAGACGGAGAAAGGAGCTTTGAAAAAAGTGTCCAGCTATAACGTGGTGAACGCCTTCAATTCCATTCTTAATGTATTTAAGATAATACCCAGAGGACAATTATGGCTGCTTAACCGCAACATTAATTAAATGACAGGAAATGACAATTGTCTGATCAAAACAGCACAAATGTGTTTTTTTTTTTTTTTTATATGAAAGCATCATTGTCTGCATCCCTCTCTCAGAGGAGGGCTATATGCTGACGTTTGTCCTCTTTATGGCAGTTTCTGTTTCTGGCCAGTCTTCTCCATAGGTTTCCTTTGGTCATTGTTTGACCAACTGATTTCATCCTCTCCACTGCTGGGAAAGCTAACTATGACAAATACTATAAATTTCTAATATCTTTAGATCTTTCCATGTTGAACATTTCCTTTCAAGGGAAATACGCTCATTAACTCCAACAGGTTTCGAGCAAGCCCCTTGCTGCCGTTGATGTTATGGTTTCACCTAGAGACTCCTGCCAAGAGTGCAGCCTTTTTGGCTAGGTAGAGACTTTGCACAGAAACTGGTATAAGTGATCAGAAACCAGTCTAAACCTGTAACAGAGCAGAAGTTCAGAGCACATAGATTTCAAAACGGTGGAGCCCAGTCAGTCGAAGATAAACCTGGATGTAGTATTACACTTAATCGATTTAGATTAGAGCAGTATATCGAATGTCTGTCCCAGATCCCAGTGTTTGATTTTTGTCCGGAGGCATTTCTTACCCTGAGGATATAATCTTACTGAACAGGGGGAACCGAAGTAAAGTATGTTGCTAACCAGGCACGTGAGGTTGGTACTGGATAGGGTCTCCTGAATTTTGTTTAGTCCCTATCCACTGAACCAACATTAACCCAGGCTGTTGGACCATGATACCTCCTTGCTTCACAACCTGCAGAGATGAATGAAGGGCGGCGTGGCCTAACACAAGTCTACACCTCTTCACATGTAGTGTGCACAGCTGAGAGTGGCTACAGAAGATGCAATGCAGAGCAAAGGCAAGACCCTTAAGCTTTTCCACTCTCCTGGCTAAAGTCTACTTTCAGCTTTGTATACAGTGTATTTGCGCACCATTTATTACACCTAGATTTTTTTTTGCCACTCTGCCTCCATGTTTTAAATGTGGTTTAGAGACAGATGTTTTGCCAGGACTTCAGTCAATCTCACTTTAGGGAAAAACATCCCAAAACTTAACTTTTTCCTGTTAAGAATTGCTTAGAGTGTGTGTGTATGTATATGTGTGTGTACACGTGTGTGTGTGTGTGTGTGTGTGTGTCTGTCTGACAGAGAGAGATGCCTCATGCAATTGCAATGCAAGCTGCTCACTTTGGGGAAGACAGTTTCTTCTCTATTTATTTCTTAGATTTGTATGCTGCCACCCCCAACAGACTTAGGGAAGCTCACTTTAAAAGACAAAATAACTCATAAAGCTGTATGCTTCAAGAAGGAAAGCAGAAGTGTTAATAGGTGATGGGCACAGGGTAAAAACCGGCATAAAATGGAATAAGAGCAAATGGAAATGACAAGTTATGAAGGGCGGTTGTGCCTGGGAGCTTGCTAAGAAGATTTTTTTCCAACTATTCAAGTTGCTTTAATAAAAGATATCACATTTACCCAAAGAACCTGGTCTGTCAAGTTATGAACTTAACTCTCCAGTTACAGTGTGAATGGGAATGTGAGCAAGGGTGAATTCTCTTTTCATTTTCCTTTCCTATGTTTGCCAGCTTATTTGGAGGTGTCAAAATATGCCGAAATGGGGATGACACCACCATGCCAGCGGGATCAGATTTCTCTAAAACTACTAGAGAAATCCCACAGTACCGCACACTTTGTCCTGTGCCAACTTCAGCTGGATCAAGAAATTGGTTCTGTTGAGTTAACCTGTCCTTTTGGAGTAGACAGGACATATTAATCCCATTTATTTTTCAGATAGAGAAGCTGAGGTCCTGAGAGATTTTAACTGACTTAAATAATTTCCAAGTTTATAACAGAGTTAGGAACAAAACACAAATTTACTTTCTAGCCTGTGCCTTAATTGGTAGACTCTCTCTCTTCTAGGAGTGCTAAATCATACGGCTGGAAATAGGAACTGAAACAATCAAGGAGCGTTTAGGACTTGGACTAGAATGGCGACATGAGTGGTGCTGCAGAAGAACATATTCAATTGACATCTTGTGACCTTAGCTGTGAATTATAAAAACAATAAAGTTGCAAGTCTGGGGAATAATATGCTTTTTCAGCATATTTGGACTTCACACAGAAAACAATAACCTTAGCTTTCTCTTTTTGACTTTGCAATGAGCACGGCTGGCCAAAGGAAATCTCTCAGGGTTGCATTTTTTTTTATGGATGCCTTTGGAAGAAAGGGCTAATTCGTCAGGTACCTTGGTTTAAGTGTCCACCTTTAATAGTGACATTTCATGGCTTTTGAGTTTACCTGCTGCATTTGCTCAAAAGGGAAATTCAGCAGAATCGGAGAAGGTGCTGTAGTTGTGTATCTAATGAGGCACGTAGCAAGCTTAATCCTTCACTTATTTGAATCAAAGTCAAGGCTCACCGTGACTCCAGCAGGCTCTACCTAGTACTTCAAAAAAGCAATCAAGTGAGGAGGAAGGAAATCAGCCCAGTAGCCCTTCAAATAACAAGACATAAAAATATGGGGCTTGAGCGAAAGCGGCTGCAAAGAGACAGGCGGGGGGAGCTGAAACATGCAAATGAAATGTGTTTATTTGACGTTTTAAAGCTTTCTCCTAGTACCATTTCTCAAGGAAATGTAAAGATATGTTTTCCCCCTCGTTGTTGGCCTCTTGCCTCAGTGGCACTGGGAAAACTTGATAAAGATTAATCTGAGCCTGAGAGACTTACTAGTGGATGTATTTATTTGCATGCATGAATGTGAACAGATGTTTACATGGTAGCAGTCAGGGGGCCAGCTGGTTGAAAAAAAAACATCATTACTTTTATTTAAAAGTAAAGCTGTACACTTGAAACCACGTAGGTCTCTGATGCAACATGGATGAAAAGTCAGGCAAGTGTGTTTTCCCAGGTATCTTTCTTTTTTTTTTTTCTCATAGTTATCTTTCGAGCAGTTTGCTGAGTGTGTTTTTTGCCTTATGCAGCTGTATCCCACCTGAATTTCTGGGCATCTTGACTTGTTCTTGATTATGCTTAGAAGGCAGCAGATAGTAAACACTACAATTTCAGTATAAATTAAGAATAAATGCAAAACCTAGAAAGAACAAAGAAATGTTGACCGTTGAGAGCAGATGCTGTCTTGCCTATTAGGCACCTCAGGGGACTTAGGTGCCTAATTGGGATTCTGTTCCCCCCTGATCAGGTCCTTACAATCTATATCCACTTGTGTGATACACATCCGTCTTACCCTTCAGACTGAGTCACCAAAAAGCAGCAAGCGTGCCCACCCACCTTTTCCATTAACAGGTCTTCAGGGACTCAAGCACAGGGAAAAGCATCACACTTGCACACCTGCTAGGTTGGGATCGAAGCTGGCCCTGTGTTTTGCTATCGATTTCATGTGCCTGGTGTTTTTAGTGGTCTGTTCTGGGATGCAAGCAGAAATCAGGAGAGCGTGTGCATTTGTATGCATTCGTTTTACTCTTCAAATGCAAAGGGAAAACAGAACATGTCTACAGTCACGCGTGTCTTTTCTTGTATAATATATATGCGAGTGTAAAAAATTGTGTATACTGTTTAATGTAAGTGATGGACTCAAGCATGTGTGTACATACACACGCATATACACACATTCAGGGGAAAGCTCACAGCACACAAGGAGCTGTGCTGACCGGCAGGAAGCTCCAAGGGCTCCCTGGCATTTAGGATCACAACAAGAAGTTGAGCCCTCACCCTGTTCAGCTGTGTTGCACCTGTAAAATGAGCAGTCTTCACAGCTTATGCACCATGCAGCCGACAGGAGTGGGGCCAAATCCCCATCACTACGACCCTGGATCTGCCCGTGCATTGCAACAGTTCATAGGCACACACATGCACACTCTCTCTCTCTCTCTCTCCTTTTAATCACGGTACATCTAAAAACCCAACAGCAATTCAATAATATAAAAATAAATAATGGTTTTAAAGCTGCAAAACTCATTGCTCACTGAGTGAGAAAAAGAGCTCAACGTTGATTAAGATGCTTCTTAAAGAAGACGGATTATTGCCACCCTGACCTTTAAAGCTGGTCAGAATGAATCACTAGGAGTCTTTTGAGTACAGTTGTCTATGAATTTTCTCATTTATATTCTTGGGGTTGTTCCCCCCCCCCCCTTACATGCTGGCTTATAGCCAGGTCATTTCATGGTGTTGCCTATACATATGTTCTGCTACAGCTGCATTTTTTCCCAAGCAGCCCAGTTTCACAGCACTCCAGCATTGCTTAGGATGACAAACGATGCCCCTGCTGCTTTGACCAATGGAGATATAATTGCAGTCTGAGAACAGGACAGCTGAGGCAACACAAAGCTGCAGTTTGTGCACGTCTTTAAGTTAAAATTGACTGCATTTGTCTACTGTAGCATAGTTTCCCATTCCACTACTTAGGGCATTAACTGCTGACATTAATTGTTACAGTCAGGGAGGCAGAATTGCTCAGGAGTTGAGAGCAGTGTTGAATCAGCAATCATTTATTTACTGTTGTAGTTTAATGTATTTTAACATGTTGGACTCTAAAGAAGTTTAACAGGTGGCATTAATGCTCCTGGTGGCTCGGATAGTGAGACTCAGGTTTATTAGGATGTGTGATGGAAAGCTTGTAGTCGGCTATTTGACGCGTTCTCCGCTCCCAGCACTGGACACCATGGATGGGTGGTGTTTGGGCGCAGGAGGCAAAAGTCACTAAGGTGTTTCAGTTGATTTGCCTGCTATAGTAGCAAGGAGCAATCACACTTCCAGCTTCAATGAGATGGAGAAATTTTGCTTTCAGAGGAGGCTGAGGGTGGAGCAGGAGGACTGGCCAATGCACCTGTGCTCACTACCGATCCTCAGCTGCAGTCCACTATTAGTGAAGGAAGGAGAGAGCAACCTCTGGAAGTAAAAGGGGTCATAGCCATGCCATTGCAAACAGCCCTGTCTTTGCACACTACATATTTAGGCTTCTGTTGTGAGCAAAATACAGTGCCTGTTTGGTTGAAGGAAATATCAAACCAGGGACTGGTTGCTTCACCTTTCCATTACATTCCTAATTCTTGCACAGCCACTGTCAGTTGCTTGCAAGTGGATCTGCGGTAATGTTTCCAAGGTCCTTGCCAGGCATTCAGGTAAAGGAGTGATAGGATTGAATGCAAGATCCCCACCAGCGTGCTTTCCACCATGCCACATATGCAACAGGTGGGATCCTGCATCAGATCCAGTCACACCATATTGACAGTAAAGGGGGAGCCCAGGATCATAACTGCCAGGCGCAGATGGTGTCCCTGTCAGCTGACAGGGCTCCCAGCCATGGGGGAGCCCCTGGCCACACGTTCAGTTAATGACATGATAGGAACAAACCACAACATTACTACACATTGTCTGTGGAATAACTTTGTGGCTTATTCCTCATTTTATCATGCTGTTAATTATCAAAGAATCACAGAAAATAAGGGTTGAAGGGACCTCAGGAGGTCACATTGAGTCCAACCCCCTGCTCAAAGCAGGACCGGCCCCAACTACATCATCCCAGCCAAGACTTTGTCTAGCTGGGTCTTAAATACCTCCAAGGATGGAGACTCCCCCACCTCTCTCGGTAACCTTTTACTACCCTCCTAGTGAGGATTTTTTTTTCCTAATATCCAACCTCAACTTCCCTTGCTGCAGCTTGAGCCCATTGCTCCTTCTGGCATCTGCCCCCACTGAGACCAGTCCAGCTCCATCCTCTTTGCAGCCCCCCTGCAGGGAGGTGAAGGCTTCATTCAATCGCTCTCGATCATCTCTTCTGCAGACTAAATCAGCCCAGGTCCCTCAACCTCTCCTCACCAGTCCTGTCCTATATGCCCATAGTATTTTCCCATCCTCCTCTTGGGTTCAGAGAGGAGACCATATTTATTCCTGTCTGCAGTGTTTGGCTTCTCCTTGTAATATATTGCAAAATCATTCAGAGCCCTGAATAGATCCTTTCAGCTATTTAATACGTATGAGTAAATAATGTGGAATTTTGATTATTTTTGTAAAGGTTTCGGAGAAAAAAAATGCTCCATTCCTCTCCAACGGAAGGAAGATCATTTGCATCAATTAACATTGTTAATGCTGTTCTATTTCTATATCTCACTTCCCACAGGATATTGTCATAGGTATATATACACCATGCCAAAAACAAATTTAGGTTATATAATAACTTTTTTGTCTTGTGTCCTTATTTATTTAATCGGAGATTTTTGCATAAAAATACTAATAATACTAACTCACTGTTACCCTAATAATACTGGTTTATCCGCATCCCTTATTTCTGATGCCACATATACATGTTATTTATGCACTACTGCTAATTTGTGCTTGTATTCATATATTTTTTTTATTCCAGTCCAGAAATAGAGCATATCTAATCATGGTATATTTAGATTTCTGAAAAACCAGCTTTGGCACAAAAGTCACTGGCTTTTTTTAAAAAAAACCCATCCATTTGGAGAAATTGTGCAGTTGTACTCTGAAAAAGAGGTGGTAGAAATGACATTGTCTCAATGACTTCCTGATCAAATTTGCCCAGTAACTAAATAGTTTCTGTCTGCCAGCCCTGAAAAATCAACTCAGAAGCAGAAAGTCAAGGTGTGTCATAGCATGTATTTTCAAGAGCACAATAGAAATGGAGTTAATCATTCTTTTTGTGATATCAAGCGAGGAGAAAAATCCAACTCCCACTGCCACAGCTAAGTTCCTGGAGTGGAAGCAGGAGGAATAAATTAGTAAAAAGTGCACTTCTGGTATTATTAACAGCAGAAAAAGGTCTTTAGGCAGAAGGAGCAATTCTGTTCTACAATATGAATTTATTTCTATATATACCTCTTTGGAGTAAAAACAGGAAGGACTTTTCTTGGGTTATATAATTTCTCTCAAGGGCCAGCTGTATTTACTGGCTTGTTGCTGACATTATATTTTGTAGTAACTTGTCCAGTCTTTTGTAAGCGGCTTGTAGTATTTACCTGTGATGTAGTGTTTCTCATTAGGAAGTGTTTCCTGATATTTAGTAAGTTTTCCCCTACATTTGTCCAGTTGCTCCTTGTTATGGGCATGTAGGATTGACTATTATTGACCCCATTGGATTTAAGACCCACATCATTCACTTGGACCAAAACTAACGCTGTGCTGCTTATAACTTTCAAATACTTGCATTTGATTACTTTTTTTCTCTTTCTTCCCATCTAGCGTTAAGCCAAGCTATGCATATAATATCTAGTTCTTATCAGTAGCAACAGTTGATGACCACTGAAGGAAAGAGGGATTCCCCCCACCCCAACTATGTCTTGCTGATTCTGAAGGAAAGATGACATGAAAAGAGACGGACTTCTTTTCATGGCTGTGAACAGCACGCTACTGGTTAAATGCAACAAAATGATGCAATGGCCACATCAGGAAAAGAGTTTATTTAACATCTGGATTGCTGTATTTATTTTAGTTTCAGTTATATAGACATCTATTGGTAATTCAGGTTTATTTAAGCAGAAGCATCAAGTGCACAGCGAGTCATGTGGCAGTGGATAGGTACTATGGTAGAGAGTTAAAGCAAAAATGGTTTTATTATCCTCCAGACATGATGATTCCTTTTTGCTTACAGAAAGCCAGACCCAAGGTTTAAGTTAGCGACACCCTATTTCTGTTGCTGGGGCCAAGGCTTTTGTTCAGACACTAAAACTTGGCTCAAATTTTCACGTGTGCCAGTCCATAAAAGTCACCAGCACTGTGGGCTGGCGTCTACACATGCATTTATGCTGGCTTAAATTTACTGTGCAGTAATTTACTGCTCAGTGAGAGGGAATAGGCTGGTGTCTACACATGGAGGCATTAAAGTGCATTAAAGTTAGTCCCAAGTCAGTCCACACAGTGTTACTGCACAGTAAGGCATCTACACATGCGTTACTGTGCAGTAACTAATCGGGTGTAAATTTGATACCTGTGTGATGCAGGTATCAAATGTATGCTCAAGTTGGCATAAGTCACCATATTTACTGCACAGTACAGGTGTGAGTGTGTAGACATGCACACTAATACTGCACACTAATTCCAGTTATTGAGTAGTAAATGCGCATGTGTAGATGCACTCTGTGAGGTTGAAAATTAGATTGCTACAGGGCAGAAAAGGATACTAGGAGAAAGGGCAAGCACCCACATCCAGGTTTATGAATATCCCTCCAAAAATTGAATCATGAGGCCAGTAAGTAAACAGAAAACTGGACTTCGGATGTCTTCCTGGGGGAACAGTGCAACCCTTGTGCAGTTTGAAGTTCATCTCCACAGTGAGCACCTGCAAACCATACACAAGCCATGGAGAGGATCATAGTCAGAACAGATTAAAGGCCATTTATTGGCAGTGTCATTATTCCAAGATACCATATACACATGGAGTGCATGAGGATATCTTCCCGCTTCCTTCTCCATATGTACCGTATGGACATTTAAAGTATGTGGGCTGCAGATCTTCTACAGAACTATTGAAGACTTGTAATTCCCTTCCTGACTCCCCTTTAAAAGAAAAGAAAAGAAAAAAGCTCTTTGTATCACTGATTCCTCTCCTCCATATCTGAAAATACTATGTATGCATTGCTCTCAATGGAAGCCATATGTTCCTTGAAGAGCCCCTATAAGGCAATGAGCCAGATACTCAGCTAGCATAAATCAGCACAGCTACACAGATTTGAAAGTAGTCAATTTATGCCAGCTGTGTTCTGGCCTTTTATATCCCTAGAACTGGCCTTCATGGAAGATTTTCTGTAAATACCTCAAATATAAAATGTTTCTGGTCCACAGTTTGTTGTAGGGCACTTGTTCATGATATGGAGAAGGAAGTTGGCAGGGTTTTTCTTTTTTTTTTTTAATAATGGCCCTGAGACCTTTTAAGTCTATAGGTTATTTGGTGTTCTGGATTCAGTCCAGTCTATTCAGTAGAAAGGTGAAGTCTTAAAGTTTCTGTCACTTTATAATTTTCTCCGATTGAGTCTATTTTGTGTTCCCACCACCTCGGACCTGTGGGGACATGGAACGGGTCCCAGAGGAAAGCACTTGCAACTTGGTTATGTCTTCTCCAGCACGCACTTCTGCCAGCCCTGAACAATTGCCACAGGCATACGTGATAGCAGGGGTGGCCACCCTGTGGCTTGTGTGGCAGGCGAGGGAGGAGACAGTCAGCATGGTGGCAGATAGGGTAGGAAGCAGAAAGCAAAGCAGCAGATTGAGCAGTGAGCACAGGGCAGGGAGCAGAAAGCAGAGCAGCAGATTGGACCAAGATCAGAGTGGTACTTGGGGAGGGTATGGGGCTAATTTGTGGCTCCTACTGCACTATAGTGTCAGCATGCCTTTTCCTCTTCAGTCTGTATCTGTGGCTTCACCTGTTTTCAAAACGTGGCATCCCAGCCAACTGGTCTAAAACTCTTGGTGTTATGCAGCTGTAATGAGGGCTTAAGCTGGTTTTCTTTGGGCTTGTTCCTACTTGCTCAGAGGAGGTTTCATCACTCTCCTTAAGCCTTTTTGCTTATTTTCCATGCAAGGGTCTTTGCCTTTCACCTCTTAAGATGATCTTCATGTTCTGCTTGAGTTTCCTTCATGCCTGTTTCCATTTATTCTTGCCTTACCCAATTTAAACTTAATGTAACTCTATCTCTGGGATAAGCACAAAAATGCCCTTGTTGCCAAGAAGGCAACAGTATATTGAGCTGCGTTGGTAGGAGCGTTGCCAGGAGGGCAAGGGAAGTGATTCTTCCCCTCTATTCAGCACTGGGGAGGCCACGCCTGGAGTCCTGTGTCTGGTTTTGGGCCCCCACTATAGAAAAGATATGGACAAATTGGAGATAGTTCAGCGGAGGGCAGTGAAAATGGTTAGGGGTTGGGGGACAGGACTTGTCAGGAAAGGCTGAGGGAACTGGTCTGATTTAGTCTGCAAAAGAGAAGACCGAGGGGGATTGAATAGCAGCCTTCACCTCCATCCAGGAGGGTTGCAAAGAGGATGGAGCTGGGCTGTTCTCAGTGGGGGCAGATGACAGGAGAAGGACCAATGAGCTCAAGCTGCAGCAAGGGATATTGAGGTTAGAGATTAGGAAAAACTGCCTCACTAGGACGGTGGTGAAGCACTGGAACAGGTTATCCAGAGATGTGGTGGCATGTCCATTCTGGGAGGTTTTGAAGACTTGGCTAGACAAAGCCTTGGCTGGGATGATGTAGTTGGGGCTGGTCCTGCTTGGAGCAGGGGGTTGGACTAGATGTGAGCTCCTGAGGTCCCTTCAACCCTCATTGTCTGTGACTATGAAAGTATTCCCCTAACACAACAACTCCACACCCCGTCTTCTGTTTATGTGCAGGCAGTCTCTAGACATCTGCCACATCTCAGTGAAGTTGCTGGGGGGGCGGGGTTTCTCATCTTTTGAAGATAGACTATTTAAGAAAGGATAAGCTACAAGGAAAGAAAAAGGGAGGGGAAAAGGTCTGGGACAGGTGTGAAGACCCCTTGGGAAGCAGAGGGGAGAGTTGGAGCCAAACAGCAATTACCATCCGGCACAGAACGTCCAGTCCAAGCGATAGTGACCTCTCTGAAGGTCTGAATGTCCCCCGCTTCTTTAGTTGCTCCTACTTACTGCACTCATCACTGCAGTTTCCCCATGGAGTCGCATGGCATGAAAAAGAGGTGAAATACCCCCATATGATCCCTGGCAAGAAACGCTGCTCTGCATTTCATGCTGCAGAGGAATGAGAAAAGGAAAGAAGGAGCTATGCCTGATCAGCCTGACCAGAAGAGGGAAGGAGAACAGCTTAAGTTTAAAAAAAAAAAGGGAAAAACACAGGGGAAACTTTGAAGCACAGAAGTAATTAACTATGATATATCTGTATTTAGAAATCTTACTGTGCACCATCAGCAAGGTCAAAAAACCTCTCACTACTAGCCACCTCCCTTGCATGCCAGCAGCCCACACACTGCAATCAAGCCTTCTTTCAGTCACCCCATGGGGATACCAGCAAATTGAACACTTCAGGCCTCATATCACAGGCTTTCATTTCCAGCTCCAGGAGTCATACAATACCTTCCATGAGCTTATTAAATGCCACCTTGAAACAAATTAGGTTCCTTGCCCTTGCTACCCCAAAATTGGAAAGCTGTTTTGAAACTTCACTCCTCAGCTGGGTAGAAACCTTCTCTCAATTTCCTGTCTAAAGTTAGTCATAACTAGCTTATACCCATTTGATCTTGTCCCGATGCATTTAACTTAAAGAGTTCTCCTATCTGCCCTGCAAGTGTATTGACCCAGCCCTTGTTGTATTAGGCTAAACAAGTCAAGCTCTTGCAATCTCCTCTCCTAAGACACGTGTATTGTCTGTTAGGCCAATCTCTCTTGTAGCCCTTCTTTGCAGTTTAAATTACTCTTTTTTTTTTAACTTAGGTGACCTGAAGAGTACCCGGTATTCCACATGAGGTCTTACCAATGCTTTGTACCAGTGCCCCATCTCTTCTGAAAATGCAGTGCCTGATATATATCATTCACCTGTTTCATGGCTACATCTCATGGGCAGGTTGTAGTTGTCTTGGGAACTGTATTGACACCCGGTTCCCTGTCACCCTCCATCACCTTCAGTGGATGACCCCCAAACTGGGGGAGAAAGTTCTTGGTCTAAGTCGCTAAGTGCGAGACTTTGCACTCTGAATTTTTACATTTCATCTTGTGTTTATTTCTCCACTCTACAAGGTCACCTCCATCTCCTTGTGTGATAGTCTAGCCCTCCTCTGTATCGACAACATTTCCCAAGCAACCTTATATAATTGGTCCTGTGAAGTCAATGGAACTTGAATGCAGACTGCAGTTGGCAAAGCATTTTTGGCGTGCTCGCGGATATAAGCCTCTATAAAAATGTGTGATATCTTTGAAAGACTTCTGTATCGACAATATTTCCCAAATTACAGAATTGAGATGCAAACTTTTGTCCTTTAGTTGAGCCTCTGCCATCCCAGATGATTCAGATCTGTATTTTATTTGCTACCCTGTCTCTAGCATCATAATATCATGCAACACTTACTGCAGAGCTTCCTAATTAGCTTTGCAGCCAACACCTCAGCATCTACACTTGCAGCTGTATTAGACCACAGTAAAATAATAAACTCCACAGCAGGGTAGTATTTGTAAATGCAAGTACTAGCCCGCTGCAGATTTTTTTTAGTGCACAGCAATGCACGTGTAGATGCTGACGGGGCTGGTTGGGACATGAGGATGCTTCAGTTTGGGGGCTGCCTGCTTGCTACCACCCTTGTGCCCCAGCCAGCCCCTCCATAGCAGGTTAAACCCCCCAGACCTTCTGTCAACCTGGGCTGCTCTGATCCGGTTCAATGTGCTGCAGTCCCGGGCATGCATTCAAACAGTGTGCCCGGGAACACAATAAGCACCAGAGTTCCTTGCTTTGTATTAATTGCACGTGTAGATGCGCCCGCTAATGATTTTATTTTCAACAGAGCACTTTGGGCAGCACAGCACATGTTTTCAATTGTCAAACAACTCATCTGTTCTGCTTATTAGGCTGCTCTTAAGCCTAGAAGCGGCAAAGGTCTTGCATTTATTTGCCTTCATTTGGGCCACTCTCTTCTGGGATAATGACATGTTAACAGCTACTATGGTAAGAACAAAGCACTTTGTGATAATAGCTAATCCAGAGGGACATGCACTTTTTCTGCAAAAGAGATAAGTACACAAACAAGCATTAATTCTGTGTATGTTTATCTTCTTTTTTTTTTGGTTTTAATGAACAAGATTATTCCAACCTGAGAATATATGTGGCAGGCTTGTCTCTTGTCAGCAAAGCAGGATAATTATACAGATACTATCAGCAAATTAGTATCTCCTTCCCACCCCCTTCCCTTAAAACTGGTTTGATATTGTCAAAAAAATGTTAAAGCTATGGCTAGAGTCTGCTGCTATTGCGCTGAATAGTATCTTGCTCTATGAATAGCTCCACTGAGATGGCTAGTAGCACTTGTGAATAAAATGCTGCTTCCTGGAAGTAAGGACAGCAGAACCTCACCAGACTTGAAATCAAATTGCCCGGGCACCTTAATAGTGTTGGTGAGCAGCATCATAATGCAAAATATCATTTTGGAGCATCTGCCATTCCTGATGAAGTCAGCGTTGATTATCTCTAAAAATGATGGTGTCGATGTGCATTGTATTTTCAAGGGTGTAGTTTGTAGCCATGTTGGTCTAAAGACATTGGCAGTCAAGGTTCTTTGAGTCAATCCAATTTCTTTTATTAGACCCACTCATATAGTTGGAAAAATTCTTCTTAGCAAGCTTTTGGGCACAAACACCCCTCGTCAGGCTGAGGAAGCGTCTGCAGATGGTCCGTGCTCTTCCTCTATTAGTAAAACATACACTGGAATAAGGTACGAGTGCTGTGAAAGAACATGGATTTAGGGGCAATTATGTGACCATCAAATGGTTATTATATATATATTTTTAAAAAGGTATAAAGTAGCATAATGTGAAGGAAAATGAGTTGAATAATTTAAATTTTGGCTATTAAAACCACCTTATTTTGTTAAAAGGGACCACACTCTTAGTGATATTTCTTTTCATATTTCAAATTAGTTGGGTTTTTTTTTTTCTAGGACAAGAATGCACTTTGCTTTTTACAAAACTTGTTTCTTGGTGAGGGAACAGCAACTAGGATGTCACATGAGAAATCAGTGTAGCTCTGCCAGCATGACTGGAGACTGGTAATTAGAAGCTTATGCATCTCTGAGCTCATTAGTCTAAAGTGCAAATTTACCCTGCCTTCCACACGAATGGAGAAAGTCTAGCTGAGGATCTCCCCGCAGAAGTTTCTCTGTTGGGCTGCAGTACTGCCTATGCAGTGTTAGAAGCACAGAAGAGCATCCTTCTTTCTTGTTATATCACATCATTGACCCCAAGCGGAAAAAACCAACCCCCCAAAAAAACAGACATTGGCTAATACAGGAAAATACAGAAAAGCCTAACATTATATTGCTTCTGTTGTTCCTTAAAAGACCTGCCTTGTTTTAAACCCATAAAAAAAAAATACACTTGCCCAATACTATACAGGTGGTTGAAATATATGTATGTGCAAATAGCAGTGCCATTAAAAATGGCTTTCTTAAAAATGTATCTTTCCTAAAAAGTTGTTGACAGGATAAGCATTCTCCATGTCATCTCCTTCAATCTCTTTACTGTAACTATTATTAAAAAATGCAGATATTTTTGTTTTCTGGAAGTTGCCTTTTTCTAACTGAAAGTTGAGATTTGGTGAACAGAAAGTTGCAAAAAGAGTAATTGGATTTAAAAATAAAAAGCAAAGCAAAACAAAACTTTGGCTAAAAATCTCTCTGTCTCCTCCCCCCACCACAGGCCTATACCTACCTTAACTACAACCATGCATCTTCTCCCCATCTTAAGCACTCTTGTCACATCTTCACCTTTTCCTTCTAGATCCATTTTTGTGTTATCTTCCCATTCTTGCTTTGGTCTGCCTCGAGGCCTGATACCTGTCACCTCAACTTCTAAAATCTGCCTCGCGTGCCTTCTCTCATCAGTTCTTGCGATATGCCCTGCCCGTTTTATTCTCTGCACTCTGACCTTGCTCAAGACATCAGGTCCACCAGCTCTTGATTATGCCTTCTCCAAACTCCATTTTCTTGCAGTGCACCAAAAATTTCCCGTAGCACTTTGTTTTCAAATGCTTGCAGCTTTTTTCCCTTTTTCTGTGTCCCGGATTTGTATCCCTAGCAAAGGACAGGTCGAGCAATTGTATTGTAAAATAGTATATAAAAGAAAGCATTAAAAACTTGGAAAATAAGTCCACGTGAAACCTTGAGGAACAGAAAGAAAGTGGAAATTTCACTAAATGATTTCCTGTTTTTGAAGTAGTCACACGGATTAACTGAACTGAATTTGGCCTCTGGATTCAAGGACAATGCTGTCGCATGTGTTAAAGCGTACCAGCTGTTAAATGGCAGCATTGCTCTGTTTTAGCACTTCCTATTCTCTGTAACATCTGGGGGGGTCAGGTGGGTCTTCTCCAGGATTTGATATTGTGTGTTAAAGGTATTAGTAGAAACAGATGTTTTCAGTACTTGTCTCTGTACTTTGGCTCAGAATCAGCCCGGTTTGCTTTCTCCAGTTCCAAGATCAGTGTTTCTTATTTGTAGTGTCTATTCTGATACGTGGTCTTTTTATTTAAGTAAGAGAAAAATAATGTAGATTTAAGATATTCTCCTCCCTACCACTTTTTCTTTTTCTTTTTTTTTTTTGGATCTTTTTGTTG
>NW_005842052.1:1748191-1776095 GCF_000455745.1 Alligator sinensis
GGTAAGCAGGATGGTGCCTCCTTACTCCTCCCTTCTGGACCCTTTGCCAAAGATCCAGTGGGACCCCAGGATCCACTTCCTCCGGGTCAATGCCACTATTAATTACTCTAGTTTTGTTCATTATCAGAACACTGTAATGAAACAAATGCCAGGACAGCATTGTTTCAATGTAGACAGGTCCCCATGTTTGAAAAGACTGCTAATAATAAATTAGCTTTCTGCATTGGTTGGAAGGACCTTTAATTGCCTTTTTCCCGTTAATGCAGATAGCCTATAAGCCTGCCTTGTGTTAACGGTGTACAATTATTGAAGACAAAAAATAGGTTTGAACAGATCAGGAATTTAATGCTGGATTCCATTTATCTTGCTCTGCTTCTATCATTACACTTTGCTTGTAATAGCAATATGAGGCGCCCTGACAAATGATGGAAACAAAGCTTGACAAATGTAATACTGTTAAAAATATGTGGCTTCAGTTTAACTCTAGCAGGACAGCCCTAAAAACTAAAGGTAAATTTCTGCCATGGTAAATCTGGTGCTGTTCCATATATATCACTCAGATTTACACATATGATAATTTTCCTCTAAATCCAGATGAAATACTCATTGTTTTTAAGTGAATTTCTGATTGCCTGTAAATATAATTGCATCGACTGTTTAGTAACTCAGGGCATCTTTAAAGGAAATTCTTGCATTTATATTTGCATAGATACTGGCTGTTGCACCAAATCTGAGTGAACTGTCTATACTTGAGATTTGACCTGACAGAGGCTTTCCTGTAAGCTGATTATATGAGCATAGGACATGCGTGAAGCCGTTATTATTTCCCAGAAGTACTCCTCTACTAAGAGCCTTTGGGTAACAGTTCACTATCCTACCGACTACATCTCTGTGCTCATCCCTACCCAGGGGTGATTGGAAAGATGCTCCACAGAGCTCTCTTCTATGATTGGCATCTCCTCCCATTGGTCTCTCTGGCCACGTCCAGACGAGCGTGGACACACGGTATGTGGCACTGCTGACCCGTCTACGTGCCACACGCTGCACATACAGGCATTTCCCATACTGCTACCTTGCAGCACGGGGGGTGGGTGGTTGACCCTGAGAGATCAAAAAAACCCACACCAAAAATAGTAGGGTGGTGCATGTGGCAACGGTGCGCACCAACCAAAACCAGTCTGGCCACCTGGAGCCATGCTCCAGCTGCAGGAGCACCATGACTGCAGCTCCATGAGGCCCTCAGGACCCCAAATAAAGCTACTGGAGCCAGCGCAGTTGCTGGTCCCAGCCTCCCCTATGCCATCCGGGGTAATCTGCCACATGCCAGAGGGCGCGAGGCACAGGTGTTCCCTGGGGACAAGTAGCAGCAGTGCACCTTGTACCGCTGCTGCTGGTCCCCAGGGAAGCAAACGTTTGTGCTCATATGGACACAGCCTCCGTGGCCTGAACTCAGGATTTTTGCCATTTGACTTCTGCTGGCACTGATTTAGTATGGAGAGCTCAGCGGGTAGCAGATGAGCAACCTCAGTTAGCTCCACCCTGCAATGAGGTGCTGGTCATCCAACCCATAGCAGGCTTGAAGTGGTAGCTGATTGCTCCCAGCGGCTTGCACCGTTGCAGAACTAACTGGTATATACAACTGCACTTGCCATGAAATGTTGTGGTGGGTTGGCGCATGCTTGCTCGTGAGCATTCGGCCTGTTCTTCCTTTATTCAGGACCATGCTTGGATTTAAAATGGGTTGGCGCATGCTTGCTCATGAGCATTCGGCCTGTTATTCCTTTATTCAGGACCATGCTTGGATTTAAATTCACTTTTTGCCATGCAAGTGCTCAACATTTTTCTCTGCTGGAAGATTTGCTACCGTGGGTAAAAACGATAACATAAATCAGACAGCTGTTGGTTAAGGCTCCCAGACAAGAGAAATACAGGCAGGGTTATAGTTACTGCCAGTGCTTTGCTGGAAATGGAAAATCATTGCTTTTTAATGGATTTGTTTAAGCTATGAAGAAAGGGGAGTTGTGCAGATAGTGAAACAGGCTCTTGGAGGAAATTCAATCTCACGCTCCTCTGTTGGTTTTGGTCTTATATTTACTGTCTCCTTCCCATGCTTCTGTTTTTGCCTTCAGCATTACCTATGACAAGAAGCCTTTAATGTGTGCAACATGGGTGAATTCTGTCAGTTATAACCTGAGAAAAAAATGTATTCAGTGCAATACATTTTTTTGTGCAATATGCTTTTGTCCTCTGTTCTGGACTCGGTAAATGCACTACGGAAGTACTGAACGGAGGACTGGTGGTGCTCGGGGATGAGTAGACTTTTACTCATGAAAATTTAAAGTGGAATTCTGCTCAGCAATGAAACCACAGGCCTGCAGGGACAAATTCATCCCAGGAATAGCACCGTTGGCCTCAGTAGCTTTACCACAGGAAAGTATTTAGCGTGGTGTTTGCACTGTGTTTAGGGGAGAGATTTGGAGGCTGCTTTTATTATATTAATATACTGTAGACAACAAAGGTGCAATGACTAGGTAATACATGACAGTTATACCACTATGGATATTGAAGCATGACATTGAAAAATTAATATTTTTGTTACACCTACAGCTAGCTAATCTTTAACCAAGGATGTTTTAGAATGGATTAAAAACGTGTTAAAATCAGAAACGGCCATGGCCAAAGGAGAGGCTTCCTTCTGTCGCTATTGTTGATCATTCATATTCTTGTAAGGCCAAAGGCCCCTGTTCAGCCAAGTTCTTGCTTAAATCCTGTGGATTTAAATGGAGTATAACCACCCACTTAAGTACTGTGCAGAATAGTGTTGTGATTATTCACATGATTAATATTAGGCTTATGTTGAAGGGTTTTGCTAAATTGGGACCTAGAGTTCAGTGCGACTGATGTCTTCTGATCCTGCAATTGATTTTAAAGGGAATACCCCTAAAGTAAATTGTTGTTCATCTTGCAAGAGGATACGAGCCCATAAACAGAAAATTTGAAAAGATATTGTGTTTTATAATCCATTCCCTTGCCAATCCCAGAGTGTTTCCTGCAATATATTATGTAGTGCTTAATTTAGTCTACTTTTAAACGACTCAAGCTATGATGTGTCTACCACTTTGAGAGTCTACATCATAAATCTTTTTTTTGTTTGGTTGGCTTAGTTCAATAAAATAAATATAGTAGAATGTGAAGAAGATGTTATAAAAATGTTCATTCTTAATGCCCACGGATGGCTGTTTATCACACTATTATTCCTTAGTTTAATGGTACCAGCCAACAAGCAATAAGACACAGATTGACTTTGATTAATGCATACCATTATCTGTTGAAAGCCCAGAGGATTTATTTGTATCTAAATATTTTTTTTCCCAGAATGAGCACTTTTTTTTTTTAATTAGATGTAGTAGTTCTCTGTAATGTCTACTTCAGTTGTTAGTCAAATTATCCTTTTATTGAATAAGCATCCCTCTACAAAGCTGTACCAAGTAATTTCCCAGCACACTGGTGGTAGTCCTTTGTCACCTACAAGAACTATATCAACTGTTGTAACATTGTCTAATTATTATCCAGATTTTTCCTAAACCAACCTCACCACCAATAACAGAGACAATCCAAGATGCAAGCTGAAATATGTTGACAAGAATATATAAGCTCTAAATTAAGTATACACCTCTTAGTAGGATGCATCCTCCTCCAATCTTGAGTTTTGTTTTTATAATTAGCACCATTGGGTATTGGTCAAAGTTCCCAGGTCCTAACTGATGGTGTCATGAGACTGGAACTACTCTTGCTAGGTTTTTTTGGTTTTTTTTTATTTCCAAGAGTTTACAGTATGCTAGTTGGAGGTTGAGAAAAAAACAAATACGAGTTCAATTTTGCCGACTTAATCTTAAACTTATTTTAATTAGGCCCTAACGTTCTGTAATTAACCTTGGTTGCATTTCATGTTCTGGATGTTCTTGCTTGCATAATTAGGAAAGGCTTTATTAATATTTTCATTGAAAGAGAAGAACAGACTAATTTTTCATATTAGTACTGAAGCTTATAATTCCTGAGCTCAGAAGGTTAGGAACACGGTGCTGTTTTTCTAACTTCTGCCATCTACCATTATTTGTAGCTGATTACGTTTCTTAATTTAAGGATTAAGAAGTCGACAAAAAGTTGCCTGAGCTGAATGGCAGGATAATCTCAGGAAGTTTTTAATCCACTGATTTTGTGATGCCTGAATCTTGTTACTGAATCCATTAATACCTAATATTTGATATGTAAAATATGATTAATTTTAAACAAATATAATCTTGGTTTTACCTAGAAAAAATGAGCACAGAGCTCCTTTGGGTAAAAAATATAACTGCACAGAATGAAATTTAGGCTTACTAGAGGATCTTTTCTACAATTTGTATACCGCTTGGTCCCTTACTTAGAGGTTTTCAGTATCTTATGAAGTCTTGCATGGGAACATGTTGCCCATATATAATATACGTAGCTTAATTCTGTTCCATATGGAAGCTGATAGGATTGTTTCTTTTAACTTCAGTAGGAGCAGGATCAAACCCACAAGAAGAAAAGGCAGATTGAGTGCACTTCCTAGAAGCTTGAATCATCCATTGTTAAGAACTCAGATTTGCTGTATATGGGATGAAATCAGTGTTGCTTTAACTGACCAAAAACTAGTCCATTAGTACAATTGTGCACTGTTACTTATGGTGAGGAAATGTCATCACACCATTAGTAAACGCACCTTATTTTTGATGTAGTGGAACAGTGCTTCCAAAGCTCTTTGGCCCAACAGACCTTTGTCAACCCTCAAAATTTATTGTGAACCACCCTGTTCATCAAACTTTAATTGAAAAGGGGGTGGGGAGCAGAGCAACCTGTAGACTGCTTCCCATAACCTCACTGGCCGCCAGTAGGCCCTGAACAAACGTGTACAAAACACTGCCATGGACTATAGTAACCTATTGTAATGATGTTCCCACTAACAAGGGAAGCACATGGCTCTATAGTTTGAGAAGCAATTGGAACTGTAACTATCTAGCTAACCTGTCATCTTTCCCTCAAACCATTAAGCAAGATCATAAAAGGTCCATTTTCTGGTTGTGCTCGGTGTCAGCTTGAGCAAACAGGAAATGAAGTAAGGAGGGCAGCAAAATAAAACAAGTGTATATAGTTCATTTGGCTATGTCTGTCCTACCAAGTATTCTGCAGAAAAGAATAGAGTTACAGCCTTGTTTGTTGAATTTTGTGTAACTTGCATCTTAGTAGAGGGTACCATATGGGGCATTTGGTTACATTTTAACATGGCCACCTGTAGAAAGAGGACTTATATTCCTGCTTTGATTCAGTACTGCAGGGGTGACCAACCTGCGACACTGATGCCACAAGTAGCATGGGGAGCCTCTGTGTGTGGCATACAGTAGGTTGGGGTGGGAGCAGAAAGCAGGGAGCACAGGGCTGGGAGAAGAAAGCAGAGCAGAAGATCGGGCAGGGGAAGGGAATCAGAATGGCACTTGGGGAGGATGTGGTGCTAATTTATGGCACGCCTGCCAAAAAGGTTGACTCCCACTACAGTTCTATTGGCTTCTCTATGTAATTGCAGTTCTCTTGTCTTTCCTTCTCCCCCATTTCATCCAGATGGGATCCCATTTGCTTGGTGGGTTGGCCGTGCCAACATGAAGCATTTTTACTGGGGAGGTTCTCTCCCTGAAGTCCAGCAGTGCGCCTGTGGACTGGAAGAAAGTTGTCTGGATATGAGATATTTTTGCAACTGTGATGCAGATAAAGAAGAATGGTAATTATGTTAATATATGTATAATTGGGTAGATGGGAATAGCGGGAGGAGCAAGAGACATTTGTTGAACTGAAATCTATGTTCCCTGGTACTTTTTGCAGCCTTGTTGGCTTCCGTGCAGTTGAATGGGGTGGAAGTAAGTGCAGAGTTTGGACTTATTTCAAATGCATGTTTTCATTTCAGCATAGAGGAGGTCTGGAAGAAGCAGGCTTCTGCAATAAAAGCAGAACCCAGTGCAAAATGTTGCTTCTTGTTGTATCTGTGTGGCTTCACTGTAATCAGTGGGCCAAACCCTGAAGTTTCACTTGTTCTGGCTCCCACTGACTTCTTTTGGAGAATTGTCCATATTAAAACTTAGCGTTTGGTTCGCTGGGTATAACTGGGCATGTCTACATGTGCATTTATACCGGCTTAAATTTACTGTGCAGTAAATGGGAATAGGCCAGCGTCTACAGGTGCAGGCATTAAAATGCATTAACACTATGTGGACTGACTTGGGACTAAAGTTAGCCCCAAGTCAGCCCACGCACACAGTGTTACTGTGCAATAAAACATCTACATGTGCATTACTGCACAGTAACTAATTGGGAGTAAATTTTATGCCTGAATGAGGCAGATATTAAATTTACGCTCAAGTTAGAACAAGTTGCCATATTTACTGCACAGTACGGGTATGCACGTGTATCTGTGAGCCCATACTGAATAGTAATTTTGCTTACAGTAAATGCGCACATCTAGACGCATCCCCGAGAAGTAAAATCAGGCTTTAGTATTCTTAGAATAGGTAGAAGCATCAAGACTATGCAGACTATACTATAGCACACTGATACCTGAACAAAGCTGGGTAGTAGGAGCAGTTTAGCTGCAATTACATAGAGCTCAGAGCAAAACCTACTAGAGAAGGCAGGTAAATCAACCGGCATTGAATACAATAACCTAGGCATCAAGATCATCCTATAAAAGGTGACTGTTTCCTTAGAAGCTTATCATTGACATTTGTATAAGTGAGAGGCAAAGCTCATTGAAGCTGGTGGAAAAGTTCCCTTTGACTTCAACAAGCTTTGGCCGCAGTGTTGTATGGGGTTTTATACGTATCCATCTAACATTTTTGTAAACCTTTGTTTTCAGTTTATTGAGGGTACATCCACCCTGCAGACTATACTATAGCACACTGATACCTGAACAAAGCTGGGTAGTAGGAGCAGTTTAGCTGCAATTACATAGAGCTCAGAGCAAAACCTACTAGAGAAGGCAGGTAAATCAACCGGCATTGAATACAATAACCTAGGAGGCAATAACAAGACAAAAATCATATAAGCTTGATCAAACATCCTGGGGAAAAAAAATCCCAAATGAAACTAGAACAGAAATGGGAGGACAAAGGAAGTTTATGAATCAGAATTGTTGAGTTCAATAAGTTTCTGCTGGGTTTGTCTTCCCTGCTTCTTTACATTCAGGGTCAGGTTTTAAAAAAAGATTGTGTGCGGAGAACTATGCAAAAATAGTGCAAAAACAGAAGTATGTATTAAGGCCAAGGTGGAGAAAAATGAAATTTTACCAAGTTAAATTGCAAGTTTGAGAGTCCCAAGAATGATTCCTTATATACAGCCTTGGAATAAGTTATATGATCATTCTTTACCATGAAGTTACCATTACTCTTATACATTATTCATCCATTATTTTATTATCCATTCTTTACTGAAGTTACCATTATAACTGAACAAGTGCCTAGCTCATCTTTTTTTTATTATTATTGTTTATCACATTTTCTAAGGGGAAAAATGTGTTATGTGAACCTAATGTTTATGATTTCCACTCATTATCAAGAAGGGGTTTTGAGTTGTCAAGAACACTAGCAAGCTAGAAACAAGGGCATAATAAGAATCCACTTTTATTAAGTGCCTGTCCCTTGAATAGTTGAACCGGCACTTAGCTCAGTCATTCGCAGCTCAGATTGTAAGCGGCTGGTGTTTCTTTCCAAGGCCATCTTGGTGATGTTCTGGGACTGCTCATTATATGGGGCTTTGCACGACAACATGCCATGAGGTTGCACTAGACAGAACAACGAGAAAATAAGATTCAGACTGAGAAATTGTTTTGATCATGGAAAAGAAACTTTTTTTTTTTTCCCCAACCTAATTTCATTGCAGCAGCCAGGGTAAATGTATACATTTCCAAGGTTAAAGCATGCATTGCTTTTTATCTGCTGGAAAATTGGAGCACACGTCCTGCTCTGAACCCTTCTAAATTAATGTTGCCTGTTTAAGAGCTAAAAGGGCCCTGAGTTTTGCAAAGAGTTTCTGAACACTGGAAATTTCCTGTCTCTTAAAGATTGCTTTTGTACTTCCCCTGACCCCTGATACATAATGAGCATTTGAATCTGAAACCCACCAGGGTCTGAACGGTGAATCGAGCTTCTTGCACATTATGTTGGAAAGGGGACACAGCCTGAGATGCATTTCTTTGCCTTAGCGTGAAATTAAATGGGAGCTACAAAGTAGAAAGTTGTTCTTGTTCCCTTCAGTTAAACCAGATTCCTGACTTCAGCTCAGGCTTAGAAACCAGCCAAGACTACTATTGTTTCCTTTCAGAAACCAAGCAGGTTTTTTGTTTTGGGTTTTCTTTTTTTCCTTCTTAGCCTCAGGTCTTCACAGTCAAGTAACCTAATGGTTTATCAGAGCAGAGAAACAGAAAGTGAGAGAAGAGGGACATGAAGGAGAATGAAAGCCAAGTGATTGGCAGAAAAAGAATGCTTGCTTTCAGACATGGTGATTTTAAATAATATCCAGCCAGACATCCAAGATAATTGCAACCTCTGGTCTTCTTCTTGACAGTATGCCAAGTTTGTCTCCCTGCTGCTACCCTAGCCAGGTGAACAACTTTGTAATTATGAGTGTCCTGCATTCAGGAGAGCTATTATTTTTCTAACTTCAGCAAGTCACTCTAGAAAGAGGCTTCAGCTACGTTCCAGGCTTTCCACCCCACCTCTACTGCGGCTATATCATGACAACAGGCAGTCATAGGTTGCTTTCTATCACATTTTCTGAATACAGAACTAACTTCATGGTATGTATGGGAGAATAAGAGAAGCAGATCTCTGCTGGAATGGCAGATTGACAAGCCAGTGTCATCTAGTGATGCTAATGACCCAAACTAGTGACATCAAACCTAGACAATGGATTTATTAAGAGGTTAAAAACATGTGGTCAAACTCAGCCGATTGGATGGATGGACAGATGGATGGATGGATGGAGGGACAGATATTATTATTATTAATGTTAACAATAATAACAATAATAATAATAATGTCTTGATTTCATATTGATGATGGTGATGATGAAGATAAGGATAATTAATCCCTGAAAGAATGTACATCGGAATAGGGTGAATATCCTACCACTTGAAGCCTTTGAAATCCAAACAGGAGATCATTCTTTACAATATATCCTAACTGACCTAGAAGTCACAAACTTGATGCAGAAACTGGCAGGCAAAATTTGTAAATTGAGGTACAGAGAAAAACCGTGTTTGAAATTCAGGGTTATATTCATTTCAGCTTGTTTCTAAATGCCTTCTTGCTATAATGAATCCATCATGTCCCTACCTGAAAATAAATCTGCTGGTTCTCTTTCACTTCAGGATGCCATCCAAAATCATGTCCCATTATATCTCAGAGCCAGTCCAGTTTATTGGAATGCATTCTAGTTATCTCAGCAAAGATATCAATGTAGATGCAGGGATATTTTTTTGTAAGAAGCTGTGATTATCACTGCTGGAGTCTATTTATTACCTCAGTTTCTCTCTAACTAAAATGTCTTTTAAAGCACAACTACAGTCTCCAGGTTAAAACCACTCAAGCAAATGAAGCATTGGGGTCTACATTGCAGAATTTGTTCTCCCACACTGCTTTGAATTAGGAATGCCTTACTGCTCCCATTTTATGGAGGAGAAAAGTAGGCTAAGGTTATATATAGGAAGCCTACAGTAGACTAGCCATAAAACCTAGGACATTGGCCACTGTTTTAGCTCTAAGGCCACGGTTATTTTTCTTTCCACAGTCTTGTTATTTTTGTGCGAGAGCCACCTTCTCTGCTGCCAATGCTATCTTATGCAGCCTTCCTCACAATAGGACCAGGCTCGTGTGACAGTGAGCACTATCAGTGCCTGTTGACAGTACTGAGAACACGAGCAACTTCTGAATCCTCTGCCCCATTGTATCAGATCCTATCCAGTTCCTTGTATTTCCTTTCACATTTCAGCTCTGAATATAAACCATTGCATCCAGGCTTCTCCTATTAAATCTGACCTCCACTTTTTTTCAAATTCCATATTACTGTATTTGGAAAAGCATTTTTGATTATTGCTGGTAAGAAAGAAACTAGTTGAGATGTAGTTCATTGGATTATTAAACATGGTCCCAGCACTGAGCTCAAAACTTTCTCCAGTGGAAACCCATTGTACAGGTTTTTTTCCCCTGTGCTGTTCGTGACATCTGCTGATGATAACCCTCTTTTCCCTAACCACACCATATTTATGAGAAACTGCACTGCTTATCGGTATATCTTAAAATAAAAA
Organism: Alligator sinensis; assembly: GCF_000455745.1. Taxonomy (NCBI): domain Eukaryota; kingdom Metazoa; phylum Chordata; order Crocodylia; family Alligatoridae; genus Alligator; species Alligator sinensis. The sequence goes on from NW_005842052.1 coordinate 1,758,561, forward strand.
ATAAAAATATATCTCAGGAAGCTTTCAAGTTGAAAAATCCTTTGTCAGACTGAGGAAGTATGTGCAGTTGGTGCGTCTCCTGGTCCTGGATGGAAAGGATAGTAAAGAAGCCAAAGGCTGGCCTGGCATGCAATGCAGGCAAGAAAGCCTGTCAGTGAAAATGGAAATGGAGGTGTCAGGTGGTGAGGGACAGACTGGGGTGGGCGGAGGTTGTGGGGGTGGGTGTAAAAAGAGATGTAGCAGCGCTTTTACCTGCATTGCATGCCAGGCTAGCCTCTGGCTTCCTTACTATTCCTTCCATCTAGGACCAGGAGACACACCAACTGCAGGTACTTCCTCAGTCTGACAAAGGGTTTTTCAACCCAAAAGCTTCCTAAGAGAGATTTTTCTAACTATTCCTTTTTTTTTTCATAATAAACATATCAACATAAAAACACAAGATAAGCCATCAGCCCACGAGTATCATATATCCAACACAACATCTTTACTTCTTGCTGTCAATTCCTTTATAAAAAGGAAGACTCTGTGACAGTCCTGTCTGGTACCTTCGAGGCTGCTGGTGCTGTTGGTGTTGAGCCAGCTAAGTTATTTTGACCTGCCATCATTTACAGTGGTAGACCGGGATGAGGCTGTAGGGGAGGAGGAGGCCTCATGGGAGCACACTGCTGTGTTGTGCAGAGGTGCCAGCAACAGGAAGGGTGCACCTGAACACACGCGCAGTCCCACCAGCACCCATGTCATGTGTTTTGCCTGCCTGCAGCCAGAGGTGCAGGGCCCCAGAAACCAGACTCCCCTTGCACTGATCCCCTGGACTGCTGGCAGGCTTTGTGGATGAAGCAGGCCCTAGCAGCCCTGCAGTTTTCACTCCCCTGTGCCTTAACACACACACTGTCACCTATGTCATGAGTTTTGCTTGTCAGCAGTTTGAGGTGCATTTTCCCAGAAATCCCTGTCCCTATCTCCTTGAAACTTGGGAGGCGTGTGACCTCATCAAGAGCTACCGTCCCTGCAGTTTTCATCCCATTGTGGCTTAACACACTCACTCACACACACACACACACACGTGTCACAAGTTTTCCTTTCAAGAATTTGGGGTGCAGTTTCCCAGAATCCCCTGTACATATCTCCTTGAAACTTGGCAGGCTTTACGGCTGCAGAAAGAGCTACCATCCCTGCCGTTTTCACCCCACTGGGCTTAACACACACACATGTCATGAGTTTTACTTTCAGGAATTTGAGGTGCAGTTTCCCAGAAACCCCTGCACCTATCATCTTGAAACATGGCAGGCTTCATGCCCTCAGCAAGTTTCATCCAAGTTTCATCCAAATCAGCCAAAAAACAACAAACTTATAGCTATTTCATTGATTCCCCGTTATGCTCTAAGGCCGAATCTCTGAAGCTTTCCGAATCGGCTCCAAATCTTTTCTGAATCGATTGGCCAAATCAAATCAGAAAAGCGATTCAAATCTCTGAATCAACTGAATCCAAATCAAGTAGTTGCCTATTCACACAGGCCTACTTATTGGGCATATTCAAATCCCACCAAAGTTTTCATTAATATACATGTAGAAACCATGCCAATAGGGGACCATGTGAAAAGTAATTATACCTAATGGCACCACTGCTCCACCATCTGTTAGAAAAAAAGTGGTTAGTATTACCTTGAGATTACCATTTTATGATGGTTCAGGCTGTTGAGAGACCACAGAATGAGATTTCTGTGAGTATCCTTTTATTAGTATACAGAAAGAAGAAAAATGATCCCGTAATGTTACCATCAAACTAGCTCTTTGTCATTTATAGGTAAGGCAAAGCTACACTCCACTTTAAAAACTCTGCTGGAATACCAATAGAGCAGGGATGCTGGGACCCCAAGTCCATATGGACTGTAGGACTCGTGAGCTCGATTGAGTCTGGGGAACGGAGGTGGCCACCATGTCCACCGTGGCGCTGGCATTGGGAGGTCCTGGCTGCTACTTCTGTTTTTTTCATTTATTTAGGGTTTTTTTTTAATTCCATCCCACGATGTACAGGGTACCTGACAGACAGGGGGTGAAATCCTGGCTTCATTAAAATTCATTAAAGGTACATATCTATCCTGCTTCCTTCCATTAAAATCAACACTAGCTCACCATGATTTCTGTGGGATCATAGTTTTATTCTGGAGTTTCTGCTCCAGAAAGTTTGCAATATGATGGTCTTCTACAACTTGCCCTGCAGTTAACTGTGTCTGCAGGTGCTAAACATTTCTGAGAATTAGATGTAAAGTTTTAGAAAAGTATAACGAGTACCAAATATTGTACCAAAGATATTTGAAGATATCTATCTATCTATCTATCTATCTATCTATCTATCTATCTATCTATGTAGGGCCAACGACACCGGCCTCCTTTCCTTCAAAGACCATTTGCCTGTAACTCAGATAGTGATCACTGACACGAACCGGTCAGATTCTGAGGCTGTCTGGAGAATCGGTCCACTGCGTTGTCATGGAGACAGTGAGTACTACCTCCTCTTCATTTCTATAGGTGCACTGTGTCCCGTCTCTCTTTCTCTCTCTCTCCATTCTTTAGCAAAGCTTCTTTGCATGAGCTACTGTCTCTCTCTGCCCTGTGCCAATTAACTATGGAGAAGGGTGTTGTTTTTTGCAGGGAAGTTCTGGAATGCTGCATCCTTCAACACGGAGGCCTCCTACCTGCTCTTCCCCCCGTTCCATGCCGAGTTCAGTGCAGACATTTCCTTCTTCTTCAAAACCACGGCTGTAGCTGGCGTCTTCTTGGAAAACCTTGGGATTAAAGACTTCATTCGAGTTGAAATAAACTGTAAGTGTTGACACCGGAAATCCATGATATTCATTGCATGCTGTTGGTTTGGTAGGGAGTGGGACAGTCAGACAAATTCATCCTTACGTCTTAGTTCTCTAGTGCGATGGCACACAGGGGATAGATGGGAAATTAGAAATCTCTTACGACCTTGACTGAAATACTTAATATCATTGATTCTCAGTTCCCCAGGTGCAAAAAGGTGATAATACTTGTTTTCTGAAAGCCTTACCTTTTAAGAGGAGGAGGACACTTCTTCCTTTTAAATCGGTGCCAGTAACACAACATGTTTTCAACTCTTGAATTCAATCTCTTAATGGGTGAGAATTAATTAGATGAGCTCTAATTTTATATCTATATATCTATATCTATATGGATATATCTGTATGGATAGAGATATATCTATATAGATATCTATATGGATAGAGATATCTATCTATGTAGATAGATAGATAGATAGATAGATATTTATACCAATATCTATATAGATATCTCTATCTATAGATATATATGTATATTTATACCTATATCTATATAGCTATACATATAGCTATAGATCTATCTTATAGATATCTATATCTATAGTTATCTATATCTAGATATATCAGTTAGCTAATTGTTGCCCACAAGTGACATAAAATTGCCTGGGACAGTGACAGATCCTGTTGAAGCAGCTGATGTCTTGGGAGGTGAAGACCTACAAAGGCTTTGATGAGAGTCATTAATGGTCCTAGTAGGTCTTGTGAAAATCACAGAGCCGGCGAAGTGGCAAAATTGCAATTACAGCTCAATGCATAAAGAGGGGGGAGGAGAACTAATTGGCAGGTTTAACCTCTCTCTTATTCTGATGATTTAGGCTATTAATATGAGGAAACTCTTTTGGCATTGAAGTGAAATAAGGACCCCTCTGTTCCAAATTCTGTCAGGCTGAGAAAATTCAGAATTGAGTGCTATCCATTTTATAATATGGTTATAATAACCTCAACATAAAATTTAATAAAATAAGGCCCCAAGGCCCTTCAATTCATTAAACCAGTGGTAAATGTCATGGTGCATTATCACAAGGTAATGAGGTATGATTTAGTGTTAATTGCACATCAAAGTCCAATTTGGTTGTACTTCAATGTACTGCATTTCATTCTCAGGGAATGTTAAAAAAAAAAATGGCAGTTTGACATTAAGGAGGGCAACATACCACAAGCTGCGGAGAGGACTATAGCATGTGTTTCAGACAGCGTGGTCCAAAGCGTGTCCTTGCAAAGTAACTAGTTATTTAGTAGCTGGTAAACTTGGAGCGTGTCTTCCCTTTTTCACTTGAGCGTCTCATTATTAGCATCTTGTTGTGCATCTTCCTGCCAGATGGAATTTGCTGCCTAAAGGGCTTATATCAAGGAAGCTCCACAGGCCAGCTGCTTGCAAAGGAAATGGTCTTCTAGCAGATGCAGTAGCTCAGAATAGATTTTTGTCTATCCCCACGGAACATTTCCTATCTTAACTATCTGAGAAACAGCTTCCAAAAGCAGACCTATCCAATTTGTGGGGTTTGAAACAACAGGTTTCTATGAATTTTCAAGCCGTTGTCTTCTGGTTGGCGTGCAGGCTGGAAAGCCGGTTCTTACAATCTCTGGTGTACGCAGCGTTGTAAGGAGAGGGATATATTCAGTAGCAATAATGTCAGATTCTGCACCGATCCTGTCTCCACTGGAGTCATTGGGGCTTCATCCTCCCACCACAGCAGTCAACCCCTTTGCATAACTTTCTTTTCCCATTCTGCTTTTCTCCTTAGGAGCTTTTCGTGTCTCTGACAGGACAGGAGTCAATAACTCTGGTCCGTCACCTCTTCCCTATTGCCAGGATTGGGAATTATTCCTGTGACCCCATGTTTTTGGGAACCACCCCACCGCACACAGCCACTCTCTCTTCTGTGCCTATATTCACAAGCATGTCTTTTATAGATTCAGCTGGAAAGGTCACCTTGGCCCTATTTTAGCTTTCTACCCACACAGGAGAGAAGCTTTAATTGCCAAATCCAGACTTATGTGCAATGCTTGACATTCATGTGGCTAACCCTCCACAGAGGAGCAAACTCATTTTTCTTGGGTACAGTCAATAATGTAGCAAAAAAGCACAGGTATCCTCAACCATTCATACTCACAACGGGGAATAAAGCCTGAGCTGTGAGATCAGATTTACATCTAGGCTGCCACGTGGGAGACAGGAGGTCAATGAAGCCATGTTATTTGCTAGCCTAAAAGTTAAAGTTCATTTAGATAACACTTTGATGCCCAAATGAGATATTTAATGACATCTTTTTTTCTTCTTCACACCGTTTTCTATTCCAGCTCCTAAGGAGATCACCTTCTCTATAGATGTTGGAAATGGTCCTACTGGGATCACTGTGCAGTCTCCCACTGCTCTGAATGACAACCAGTGGCATTATGTCCGAGCGGAAAGGAACCTCAAGCAAACGTCTCTTCAAGTAGACAACCTTCCTAAGAAGATACTTGATGCACCTGCAGGGGGAAATTTCCGTTTGCAGCTCAACAGCCAATTATTTGTAGGTAGGGACCCATCCAGAAATGTTTCAATGTTGGCAATGTTTTTTTTCTGCCATAAAGTAGTCATGTCGTGGTCCCATCCTTGGCTTCCATTAGCACTGGGCATCTCTGGGTGAAGAGGCTGTGTCACATCATGTCAGGCAATCTGTGCTCTAGGAATTAAGGTGTCCTCAGACATATTTGATGCTGGATTTATCTGTTGAAGGATGTCTGGACATGCTTCCTATCCTGCAGCTCTTGCGGGCAGGAGTCTCTGATGATTAGTGTTTGACCGGTGATCTCTTTGAATTGGACACACAAGTGGCTTGGCATGTTTGTTGAGCCCTAATGGGCAAAGCATAATTCTTTGATGTGCATTTCTGGTGCAGATACTTGTAATTGCAAGTAATCTGGAGTATTTACTCCAAATCTGCTCTTTTTTTTTTTTATAGAATAGCCATGTTTTAGGCTTAATATCAGGAAAAACTCCTTCACAGTCAGGGTGTCCAGACTGTGGAATAAATTCCCTCCAAAGGTGGTGCAGTCACCTACCCTGGAGGTTTTCAAGAGGAGACTGGACAGTCACCTCGCTGGGATCACCTAACCGTAGTTGTCTTCCTGCCCATGTACAGAGGGACTGGACACACTGATTTGCAAGGTCCCTTCCAGCCCCTATGAATCTATGCAGTTACGAATATATATGTGATGATATATATTTGATATATGAAAACAATGAAAGCAGCTACTTTCCAAGAGGCGATCAGATTATTTTTTTGGCAATATGTTTTCTGTTTTTCCACCTCTAATACAGGTGAACCCCTAATTTTGGCCACATTGGCTCAGAATACAAGGAAACCCCCTCCTTTTCTATCTGTTTTGCAACAACCAGGTCCTAACCCACACCGAGTTTTCTTGTTGGATGAGATGGCTGCATCTGTGTGTGAACGATGAAGTCTTTCCCTTTGAAAAATTATTTTTATCTGAAAGGCCCTGACATCCCTCAGCCTGGGCAAGAGGATATTCTTGGTCTCCTCAAATGTAGGAACTTTCAATTTTAAGCAGATTTTGAGTGTCCCCGGTAATATTTATATTTCTGCTTGGATGGAAGGTGTTATAGGGAAAAAAAAAACCCAACAACAAACCACACTGTCATCACTCTGCCAGTGTGATTTGGCCTTTATAAGTGTCAGCTCATATTTATGCCAGGCCATGATAGCATTCAACATTGCGGAGAATTCATTTGAGAACACAGGGCCTGTCATGGGGTGGGATGGGTTGGGCTTAGCAATTTCAAGTCAGCTTCCTCCCAGGTGCTCAAAGAAGACACATGCTAAACTCTTTAGGAAGAAAATAGGCTCCTATCAGATGTCTGGGGTCATGGAAGAGAACCCATTGAATGTGCAACTTCCAGGCAGATGGAAATTTGAGGGTATATGCTTGTTGGGAGTAGAGAATCTTCCTCGGAAGGCTTTAAATCTGATTAATACAGTGAACTTATGTTAAACGGTTTTATTTTAAAAAAATAAAACTTCAATCCTAAAGAAAATGGACCAAGGACTTGATACTGATGGGAATGTGGTTTTTGGCTGACCTACAAAAAATCTCACTCAACACCTCTTTGGTCCACCTTGTGAGCTCAAGGTCTGCAGGTTTGTTTCTTGGGCCGTCCTACATAGGGAGATATGCATCACCAGACTAGATCAGGTCTGTGGTCTACCTACCTGAGTATCTTGGGTTGATAATAGCCATCCCCAGGTGCTTCATAGAAAAATACAAGAAACCTTTCAGTAGACCCATATGGGATAATCTGTCTCCTGAGATGGTCTCATCCTAATGCCTGGTAGTTATAGACAGATTTAAGGCTTGGAGCATGTGGAATGAATTTCATCCCATCTGAGAAACAAATTCATAAACAACATTGATTGCAAATGGCAAGAAGCAACAAAACATCATAATTTCTGCCCCCTCTTGTAACCTGCAACAGATTTGTTTCTTCAATTGCAGTGCTCCGCAGGCTGCTGATTAAGGGGCTGCCATGCTTAGTATGTACACGCTTAATTAATAATCCATATCACTGATGTGATTTGCTGTTTAAAAATGTTCCAAATACTTTTAATTGAATCTCCCTATTTTATTCCATTTAAACACAGAACTTCATTGTCATGGTGCAGACAGCCAGTCATCAAGATTTAATATGTTATTCCCCCCTTCCTTCAGAATCAATTCTAGTATTTTGCAATTCTCATAAATAAGATTCAATGTCAAAATTTAATTTAGTTTATTTATCTTCTAGAGGGATTTATGGATCCTTCTGGATAGAAGGGGTTATATTAGATAAGATACTATTATGATGACTATCAAAATGGAGATTCAGTGTAGCTTTCAAAATGAAATTTTTCCTGTACTGTTGCAGGTGTTAACAAAGACAAGGACAAATGACACAGCCTTCTGCCTCAATATGTTCAGGTTCAAATGCAGATCACACAAGTAGAATGAGTTTTGATGTCAAAAATGAGTTTCTAATGACTTTGAGAGGGTGCATTTGAAAAATGTTGGCAATGGAGAGATACTTGCACAAATATGTTTAATTTCAATGGAGGGGTGCTTACACCTGATCACATTAGCATGTGAATAGCTATTAATGTTAGAAGTTGGATGTGCTCTTACACCTGGTGAACCTGATGGATCTGGCATTGTTAGTAATGGCTGTCAGGGTTGTTGACTTCAGATCAAAGTTATCCGTTACCTCACGCTAGTACTCTAACTGTGTTTTCATGGCAATGTGGAGTTGAAGCTGATATCAGAAATGTTAACTAAGTGGCTACAGGGAGTTTAACCCTTTGGTTATGCGTCCTACGTACTGCTGCTCTGTTGGCGCCGTCTTGTTCTGCAGAACGGACCTTTTAAGACCAAACCAAACTAAAACCAAGTCAGAAAATCATTACATATCTAACCTTTGGATGGAGAAAACCTTCACGCTGCAGGCCAATACAAGGCCGTCTTGCAGAGAAAAGTGAACGTTCCCTGTGCATTCTGATACAGCATCGGCTCTGGAGAATAATGATGAAAACCTGCATGTCAACATTGTCAAATGTTTCGCTGATTAAAATCCCCATTAAAAATCCATCCAGGAAGAGCGCAGACCAACTGCAGATGCTTCCTCAGCCTGGCAAAGGGGGTTTGTACCCAAAAGCTTGCAAAGAAGTAGTTTCCAACTATTTGCAATGGTTTAATAAAAGATAACCAGATTGACCCAAAGAACCTTTCCCACCGAAAATCCATTCACACTGAGATCATGGGAAGGGAATAACCATTACCATTTATTTTCCATCCCGACTCTTTTTTGCTTTGCATAGTCTCAAACTCCAACCCGTTCATGAGATCTTTAGGGTAGAACTTAACTATCGGCTGCTTTTTGGTAATGAAACAAGTAAAGCTCACTCTTCAAGGCTGTGGCATAGATATATGACCACTGGATTTCTCTCATGCCACCCCAGTATTTGGGGTGGCAAGGTAAGATGACTGTAGGCCAACGTTGTGTGTTTAGTCTACACCATTGCCTGTCCAACCCTTAAGGCTGCCTCTATGGTTCTGTATAGAAGCAGAAAATAGCCATAATTCAGTAGGAGCCAACAGAAGATGAAAGCTTTATAACTGGGAAGACTTTCTGCCTGGAGGACGTACACAAGCAGATATTTCTGACTACTTGTAGACCCTGTCTATGCCCTCAACTCTTTAAAGGGCATTTGGGAGTGATATCACATATTGTAAGTGTTGTAATGTTGTTGTAATCGTGCCAGCACACAGAACAGGTGGGAAGCAAGATTTATTTGGTAATATCTTACACCCTGCTCTTTACTTAGCCTGTAGCTACTTATCTTTGCTCCACACATTTACTGCCACCTTTTTAAGTGGCTGGTTTCAGTGGTATAATGGATTTAAACTAAACGAATGGTTTTACCTAGCATTTAGCGTAGGCTGTATCCTCTTGTTCCCCAGACCCGATGAAGGGCATTTAGGACCCAAGAACATGTCTACCATCTCTCCCAACTATATAAAAGATATAGCCAAACAATTCTTGCTGCTTGCGTATGACAGGCATGGGTAGAGTTAGGGTTTAGGCAGCAATTCTTTCTTGCCACCTGTCCTCAGTTCAGCTCAGGCCCGTCACCCACTTTTTTGGTCTTTGGTCCTCATGAGCTCATGCAGCTCACCAAAGTGATGTGTGGCAGGAATTCCCTGGGTGCTTCCTTGCGTGTCCTCAGGGTCAATAGTGTATATGCATTTGCTTGTCCTGTGAAATATGAAACATCTTAACGAGAAAGAAGCAAAATTCAACATCCTGCTTGCTACCAGAAACCTTTGAGGCAAGAAGACAGCTCCAACTTTTATCCGAGACTAATTTGCATTAAATGCACTTCCACCCAGGAGAACATATACCACCCTCCAGCTCTCCTGTGCAATATGAAGTTTCATTTCATATTGCAATCTTTGCATTCTCCTTTGCCTGAGGACGGGTGCATGGCCTTGAAAGCTTGCAGATAAAGATTTTTTTTTCTTTTTTTTTACAACTATGTAGTTGGTGTAATAAAAGATATTGTCTGTATGACACTGGCTGCTTTCGCTCTATTGGAAATTCCATTTTCACCTACTTCATTTGGCTTTTTGGTGCCTAATGCTGCCCCATGATCTCAGAAAAGCAGCCCCTTTACTCCGAATGAAAAAGAACAGTGTCCAAATGAATGACTGAGCAAAAGGGCAATGCAGAGCTGCTATCATCTGAGAGATGGACCACAGACAGGGGCTAGATTCAGAGCAAGCTTAAATAAGGTATAATGGCTTGAATTGGAAAATGAATCTGAACTTGCTGCTGTTTTGAGACATTTTTGAGTAGGCTTTTTGCTCCCTGTCATGTTCCTGTTCAGGCTGCTGGCGCTTGTGTGCTCCAGGAGGCTGATGCTAGCAAGACACCTTCTCAAGGTCAGCTGCAACATAGAAGGAATGACTCAAATCCTTGATTGTGGGCAAAAGGCTCAGAAAAGGTTTCTTGTCACTTAACAGTGTGCTATCTAGTCTGCTTAGCAGTCAGCCCAACTCCGTATAAATGCCTGGAAGAGTAATAGCAATGCTATGCATGAGGGACGCCTCCCCAGCTCACTACAAAAAGTAAGCCTTGCAGCACATCCATATTTATATCCCAAATATCCAGGTTTTCATGCCAAGATTTATCTGTCCTTTTGCCAAGATATCCATTTCTATTTGTCTCTTTGCCAATTTCATACCTAACCCGTTCAGCTCTTTTTTTTTTTTTTTATCTCAGCACCTGTCCTCATTAATTTTACTTCACTCTTAATACTCTCGTCTTGTACCAGCCCTCCCCTGGCCACCACCCCCACACACACTCATTGGTGTGTTCTCATTTTTCTGTGTCTCTCACCAAGTCAGTCAAAGGTCAATGAGACCTGCTCTTCACAAGGTCCATCTCAGTGCCTTAGCACTACTGCAGAACTGGAAGTCCTACACGCACTATAAGGTTGCTGAAATACAGGCTGGCTACTGACTGGCTGGGCAGCAGCTCTGCAGGAAAGGACCTGGGGGTGACAGTGGACAAGAAGATGGAGATGAGCCAGCAGTGTACCCTTGGTGCCAAGAAGGTGAATGGCATCCTGGGTTGCATTGGCAGAACCGTTGCCAGCAGATCAAGGGAAGTGATTCTTGCCTCTATTCAGCTCTGGTGAGGCCACATCTGTAGTCCTGTGTCCAGCTGTGGGCCCCCCACTACAGAAAGGATCTGGACACATTGGAGAGAGTTCAGTGGAGGGTAAGAAAAATGGTTGTGGGGCTGGGGGACAGGACTGGTGAGGAGAGGCAGAGGGAACTGGGCTGATTTAGTCTGCAGAAGAGAAGACCGAGGGGGATTGAATAGCAGCCTTCACCTCCTTGCAGGGGAGTTGCAAAGAGGATGGAGCTGGACTGATCTTAGTGTGAGCAGATGACAGGACAAGGAGCAATGGGCTCAAGTTGCAGCAAGGGAAGTTGAGATTGGATATTAAGAAAAAAGTTCTCACTAGCAGGGTAGTAAAGCACTGGAACAGGCTCCCCAGAGAGGTGGTGGAAGCTCCATCCTTTAGCGTGTTTAAGACCGGGATAGACAAAATCTTGGCTGGGATGTTGTAGTTGGGAATGGTCCTGCTTTGAGCAGGGGGTTGGACTAGATGTGACCTCCTGAGGTCCCTTCAATCCTCATTTTGTATGATTCTGTGAAATCTTAAGTGCTCTCCTGATGCGGTGTTGGATGCATCCAAAATGGAAATGGCAAACAAATCATAGGGGAGCAGTATTCCAATCTAACCACAGCCCTCCTTCCTTACATGGATGTTGAAAGGGTTCAGGTTTGCAGTGTGGGACTTGTTATGTCATACACAGTCTGATGAGGTGCCAGGGGTCTTGCTGCCAGACTCTGCACTCAATTACAGTTCCTTTGCATTAGGACAACATTTCTTTCAGTTGTGTGTACCTGGTGAGATTCGAGGGTGTGAATCTAATCACATGTAGGTAGTTACACAGCTTATAAAATGTAATACTGCGCCTTTAGTTTACTCCTTCCTTAATAAAGCACTAACTAAATGAGCAGTACCTAAAGTTACTGTGCAGTGGCACCGACGCATAGTTATTTAGTGATGCTTACTATGTTAATACATAGTAATGTATTACTAATTAGGCTAATTATTAGGCTAATGCCTAATAACATTGTGCAGTAAGCTATTAGCATGGTTTTTGCCGTGACATGCAGTGTTATTCGGCCAATGAGCAGTAATCATCTCGTGTAGATGTGCGCAGTGATCCCTGCTGCACCTGTATATATGTTTCATTTTCCTTTTCCGTATGACAATACAGTGCACTAGAGTCATAGTTCAAATTGGATAGAGCTAAGCCAGGATTGTGATGGGTTATTGAGCTGGGCTTGACGAGAGCCACTTCCACGTAGTGATTGCTGGTAACGTCTCTGATGGCCAAGAGCTCCCGAATCGACAAAAATGCCAAAGTGCACAAAGATACGTTTCATTAAATTGGAGAGATAACTAGGACAAAGAAAGAGCAAGCCTGCATGCCATACTGCACATACTCACCCAGCCTTGCTCCAAGGGCCCAATGGGATGACCCTAGTGTAGAGGAAGGCGTCATTCGTTTTGAGGTACAACCCCTTCCTAATAGTCAACAGACTGTCCATTTCCATTGTAGTAATCTCTTCTCTCTGGTCTAACCAACTATCTCTTCTGGGCAGTATTAAGGCAGATTGCTTCTGGGGTAGTTGTTGCCTGATGTGGGATTGAAGTCCTGCTTCACTCTGTGGCATAGAGACAACGAACACGGTGATCACTTGCCCATGATGCACAAGCAACAGGAAGGCCCTTGCACACCCACACACAGGCCGCTCTCTTGCTTTATAACATCGAAGAGGCAAACTAGGAAGCCTGAGAAGTTACTGTCCTATATGAGGATCTGCCAGACCCCTCTTGCACTGCTATTTCAGGAGAGAAACCCAGCACAATATAGCCAGGAAATGGCAGAAGGCAAAGATGTGTCATTTGCTCCTCCATGTAGAGCCATTCTTTGGCTTTGCCACCATTTGTGGGGAACTTTTTACACCCTAGCCTCCTACGTTTCTGCTTTGGTTACATGTTGGGATGGCCTCCCAGGGTGGAAGGACAGCCTTTGATTTGGTTGCTCTAGGGCAATCTGGAGACATGTTGAGAGGGGATGAGGGTGGGGGTTGTTTATTTTTAGGGCCTAATTCATGGTGCCTCTTCACTGCTTCTTGAATATGCTATTTAGAGCTTTGCAGCTCTTTTACATAATGTCCTTCCCCCCACCCCCCCCTCCTGGGGCTCTTAAGTCCTCCTGTAACTGAGTCATGATAGAAGCCAGGGCAATTTAGAGAGGCATAAGCTTTCACAAGCAACAGCTTGATTCATCAGGTGTGACAAAGCAAGTTGTTATTTATGAAAGCTTATTCCTCTATCAATTAGTCTATAAGGTGTCACTCTGGCATGTCTCTTGCCTAACTTCAAGCTAACACGGCTAACTACCTCTCTCTGAATAATGCTAATCACCCTTGCACATGCATACACACTCGCACACTTTCCTTTTCTATGTATTTTATTTTTAAAAGAAAGATGCAATCCCTGATGGTCCTTCCCTCTTCCCCACCTCCCTCACGAAGACAACCTCCATTTGTTTTTTGTTCAAAATCCCAAGTAGCTTCGTAAAAGAATGGAAGTAATTTTGCCCGTTGTGCCCCTCAGATCCAGTATTGGTTTGTGTGATAATATGTCTTTTCTGAGTTGTTCCCACTAGTTCCCTCCCATCCTGAAGGCTTCTTTCCCTGCCTGTCTCTGAGCTGCTCAGAAAGAGTCAGCTGCAGAAACCTGTTGTTGCAAACAAAATCACTCATTTGGCCAGCACGTCCTTCAGCAAAGTTTTCCCCCAGGCCTTACTGTTGGATGGCTTGACGTGCATCTTCATATCTTCATCTCTGAAAAAAGATTCAGGTTGTAACACAGGGTCATTCATATCCAGTCGCTTATTAGGATGAGAATAACTTGGAAACTCTCATCTACCTAAGGTTTTATTTGTTGTTGGTTTTTTGTTTTTTTTTTCCAGAGGCTCTAACTAATTTTCCCTAACACCCACGAGCATATTGGGAGGTTAATATGAGCCAATTGGATAAAAAACAAATAACAAACAAAACCGTCAGATATTCCTCCGGCTCTGTTTATCTGAGCGTCACATTGCTCCTTTCAGCTAAACACCTTACTCTCCAAATTTCAGAGGCAAAAAAAAAACAATCAGAACTTGATTTTATAGAGCACCTCTCACATGCCAGCTCTCCAAAGCACTTTATAAAGTAATTACAATACGAGCAATGCAGTAAACATGACAATTGTTCTGCTGCTGGCAGAAGCTTGCAATCGCTCTTTGGATATTAGAAGAACCTGTGCATGCGTGTGTGTGTGTGTGTGTGTGTGTACGTGGTGTGTTTATGAACACAAAGATGTGCAATAGCATCCCATCTTCCAATGGTGCTCAACTGATCAGTTTGGTGCTAGGGCAACTTCAACGCGTGAGCAGATTGAAGGAGGTGAGTTCTTTCACCGTTCCCAGCTCACCGATCTTCTTCTCATATTTGAGAACCATATTTGACTATCTTGTTGCACATGCTTGTGTTTGTTCGTTGGATTTTGCAAGATTTTTTGTTGTACAGGTGCCTCTGAGCAGAGGGCATTGCAGCGGGTGTATTATCTGAGTCTCTGTGCCACAGTCACCGTATAACCTCACTTCTTCATTACTTCCTGGGAATGTCCGATTCTGGTACAGAGGTGGTTGAGACATTGCCACCTTTCCCATGGTTTGTCAGCCCCTGGCAACAAGGACTTGGCTGTTGGAATATGCATTTGGTGTTTTCTTCAGCCTCTCATTCCACATCTGTAATCATCTCTCCTTGGGTGTGGCATTGAGAGATTGGGTCCTGGTGAGGAACCTCCTCATGGCTTCAGGTGTTTGTGAGCTGCGGGATGGTCGTACAGCAAGCGTTTCACATCTTCAGTTTGTCTTGATCAGACTATCCTGCTGGCCACTGCTCCTCTGATGTTAGGAGGAGTGATGCCAGCCAACAGGTACACACTGTTTAGGCTGGTAGGCTTAAGACAGCCTGCGACGCTTCAGCACTGATCATTCAGAACGGGGATCAATGCACTTAGCGTGTACAGATCTCTCCCATACCAAGCATGCATACTGGGCAGAGGAAAAGCTAAGAGATAGAGCAATGGTTTGGATGGGTTGAGGGGCTAGCTCCCCATTTTGAGCTGGTGAGCTTATATAGGATGTTGTTACAAGTGCTCACTTTGGCTTTTGTCTTCACGATGTGCTCTTTGTATGCAAGGGTTCGATCGAGGATGAGTCCAAGACCAACTAGATTTGGACAGTGAGATAGTGGGGTACTACACCATGTCATGTTGAGTTGGTGGTTGACCTAATGATTTTTCAGATGGAAAGCACATACTTGTGTTTTTGCTGGGTTGGTGCATAATTGGTTTTCCATGTAGTATGAGGTTAGGCCTATTAGTACCTCACTTAGGGATTTTTCAGTGTGTTTGGAGCTGTTTCACATAAGTCATCTACATAGGTGAAACATTTTGTTTCCAAATCAATTGGTTGGTCATTCGTATAGATGTAATGTAACAGCAGTGCAAGTACGCTGCCTTGCGGGAGGCCATTCATCTGTCACCTCCATCTGATTTGCTTCCCATCCAGTTTGACAACAAAAAAAATCTGTTTTCAAGCAGGATTTGTATCACTATGTAAGGTATAGATTTTTTTTGTCGTTCGCAGGGTCTTGTGGACGAGTCATCAGTGATTAACTGTATTGTAGGTGGCTGTTAGGTTGACGAACACAACTCCAGTGATTTGGCCTCTTTCAAAACCATCCTCAATATGTTGAGTTTGATTGAACAGCTGGCTCACTGTTGGTTTTCTGGGGTGAAAGCCATCCTGCTCATGGATTAGGTGTCTATCCACATATGGGACATGCTGCTCCAGTATTTTGTTTCTACAATTTGTATGTGCAGCATAGCAGAAAGATAGGTCCGAAGCTCTTGGGTCAGATGGATCTTTCTCTGGCTTTACAAGTGTCACTACCTGAGCATGTCTCCATATCTTACGAATTTTCAGACTGGCTGTGCATGAGTTGTGCAGGCAGAGGAGCCATTCTCGAATCTGGGGTCCAAAAAAGTATGTCATTAAGTCCAGCTGCTTTTCTTGTCTTCAGTGCATTAATGCCAGCATTCAGCTCCATCATTGAGAAGGGGCTTTTAAAACAGAGGTCTTTGGGATGCTTGTACCTTTCCAGTCTCAGGGTCTTTTTATTTGTGTTTGGTTCTTGGGTTTTTTTCCCATTGAGAAGCATTTAGTGGGCAATTTTGGCTAGGGGTGACCTTATGATGTTTATCGGTCTTCTGTGGGTTGTCACTTAGTTTACGTATTCTCGCCCATGCCTTTTTACTGTTATGTGTCATATCAGTTGACTCAATCGGGGTCTGCCAGGATGCCCTGCATTCTTCTATGATGGTTAATATGAGCTCCTCACCCATAGCAATTCTTTTTTCATATGACAGAAATGGTGTCCATATCTTTATTTTTGTGTGCTTTGGCATTTTTGTTAATTTGGGAGCTCTTGGCCATCAGAGACATTACCAGAGATCACTACATGGAACTGGCTGTCGTCGATCCCTGCCTGTAGCAATCACGTTTGCAGAAAAAGGGTCTATCACCTGTAGTCGTTTTATAGGCCAGTGGTTTGTAGAGTGAGGCCTGGGATGTAATTTTTGTGGCAGTCCCACAGGATGTTCTTTCTTGCAGATTTTTGTGCAGTTTTTATGAATTGGTCATAGATCTCAGGCAATGCTTTGATGGTCTTGACCGTGGCATCAAGGTGTTCTGAAAAGCCTTTCCAATTTGCCTTTTAAAGGTTGAGGTGCGCGCAAAATGGCACTGTTATAAGTATTACTGTGGTTTGGATCTGAATGCCAATTGGTTGATGTTGGGAATGTGCAATGGGGTCAAATACCATTTTATTACTTAACTGAGCAATGTTGTTGCTAATGAATATAAGGTCTGGGTCGTATCCTCGTTTCTAGTGGCTGCTGTTGAATGATTTCAATAGCTTTGGGTCACGAATCAAACTCAGCTGACATGCATGCAGATCACAGATGAATTATCATTTTTCTTTTGA
This sequence comes from Alligator sinensis, assembly GCF_000455745.1. Classification (NCBI taxonomy): domain Eukaryota; kingdom Metazoa; phylum Chordata; order Crocodylia; family Alligatoridae; genus Alligator; species Alligator sinensis. The sequence goes on from NW_005842052.1 coordinate 1,775,712, forward strand.
ACCAGAATCAGAGGTCAAGGTATAGGCAAGTTGCAGAAGTTTCATGAACAAAACATTGGCAATTGTCAAAGAAAGCCTTAGATAATAAATGGAGTGGTATTTTTTCATCATTCTTACCACCGTCGTTGATGATTATTTTCTCAATCCAATTCCAAGGGGATAGATATTTTCATTGCAAATCAGGGTAATTTCAGAGAAATAAAATATTAAGTAGACCATAGAAACTAAACTATCATCTAACCCCTGAGAGCTTGTCTTCACCAAGAAATGTATCCATATTATCGAGATTAAACATGATTACGTTTCTTATAGATTCATAGATGTTAGGGTCGGAAGGGACCTCAATAGATCATCAAGTCCAACCCCCTGCATAGGCAGGAAAGA
>NW_005842052.1:1777846-1788177 GCF_000455745.1 Alligator sinensis
CTTTCCCTCTTTTTCCTCGCATCGGGATCGTCTCCCTCTGTGCCCAAAGGATCATTTCCTTAAGGCACAGCCACCCTTCCTGGGCTCCTATCTCTTCAAAACTCCTACTGTGCAGTGCATCCTTGACTAATCGCCTGAGTTCATTGAAATGAGCTGTCCAGCTTTCTTAGGAAAAACTGGACCAAAAAAGGGGTCCCTTTCATTCACGATAAAGACATCGACAGGCATTTGCATGCATGGGCAGATCCAGGATTTTATAAAGGGGGTATGAGAACAGCATCCAGTACCATAGGGGTGGCTGCACCTTGGCTCCCAGCTTCCCCCACCCCACCAGAATTGGCAGACTATGCTGCAAGGACCAGTAGCCAGGGACTTTTTTTAAGTACCCAATCAGGTAAGAATCCCTGCCAAGTCTCAGCATCCCCCCGCCTTCGCCTCTCTGCTCAATGGCACATCCCTTTGCCTCCCCTCCTACCACTGCCACTGTCCCCAGCTGCCCTTGGGGCAGGAGGAGCTGCAGAAGTTTTCCCAGACTGCTCCAGCCAGGTTGCATGGGAAGCCAGGGAGAAGGTAGCAGTGGCTTAGTACATCACTGCCATGAAGCTGGGCTGAGGCTGGATCCTAGTGCAGCCTGGCAGGAATGGCTCTGAGGAGCTGGAGACAGTGGGGACAGGAGAAGTGGTGGAAGGGGGAGGGATGTGCCACTGATCATGCAGGGGAAAAGGAGGGAGGTGCAATTCTTACCTAACTTAGAGATTGAAAAAGTCCCTGGCTGCTGCTCCCATCGCCTGGTCTGAAAGTGGAAGGGGGCACAATTGTGCAACTGCACCTGCTCTGGATCCATCCCGTCTGCATGGGATTGCCATAGATGATTTGGTTTGAGTCTGGCAGATACACCATAAACTGCAGCCTCCAGACCTGAAAATCTGGTCCTGTTTGCTACTCCAATAACATACTATAGTATATTATTGCTCTGTGATATATTTTTGGTAGGATCCTCACTGTGTATTGTTAATTGACCTGCTGTTTGCATTCATTTTCCAGACTCATCACTGAAAGCAAGTCCTCTGCACTTTCTCTCTCTCTCTCTCTCTCTTTCAGGGGCCAGAGCTTCCAGACAAAGGGGTTTTCTAGGTTGCATCCGGTCATTACATTTAAATGGGCAAAAACTTGACCTTGAAGAGAGGGCAAAAATAACCCCTGGTGTCACACCCGGGTGCCCGGGGCACTGCAGCAGTTATGGTAACCTCTGCCACAATGGAGGCAAATGCGTGGAGAAGTACAATGGTTCGTCCTGTGACTGCACCAACTCTGCTTATGAAGGACCTTTCTGCAAGGAAGGTGGGTTGCATGCTTTGGTTTTACTCTCATTCTTTGTCAGCCTCAGGATTTCTGTCTTCCAGCCCCATCACATTTCTCCTTGTGGCCCCTGTATCACAAGGACATCACTCTACATCAATTCCTCTGGCTCAACTTGAGATGTTTTTGCCTCATTTGTAAACGAGGGATCATCTCATTTGTGGACTTCACTAAGGGCCTCGGAAAATATAAGCAGAGCAGCTAACATGCTTTACACTTGTCATTATTAGACCCCATTTTAAACTGTTTACAACTATGCCCAACGTGAAAACTTTGGACTTAAATGTTCAGGTGTGGTGCCTGCCTCAGGTTGAATATTTTGGGAAAATTTCAGCGAGAGCAAGTTAGCCGCTTCTGAGAACAAGGACAGGACAAATGGGTTTAAAAGTATCCCTTGAAATCTTTTCTTTACACAGCTGTAGGGCCTGATGCTTTGGAACAGGTGCTGGAGATGTAGCAGGAAGAGTGGCTTTTTGTGTATTTTATCATCTCTTTGCAACCAAAATAATACGCCTTTTGTGTGCAGTGCAGATTTGCCACTGAGACCGCTATAGGTACAATGAGGCAATAAGGGGAAAATAGATTTCAGGGGAGTGTCGGCAAGAAGCTCTTCTCCAGCTCTCAGCAGCCGTTGCCGACTCAATAAAAGGAACAGGAAAAATAGAGGGTGTCTCTCTTAGATGAAGTGTTCTTTGGGGAAGGAGGAACGAATAGCTAATATTCACCCTAAGGTTGCTCTAGTTGTAGATCATATACAGGTTCACAGAAGCACATCGCTGCTCGTCTTGGGTTGCGGACGCCACGCCAGTTATCCATGGGGTGGATCATCTGCTGCTAGAGACTGTCCTCGTTCTGTTGGGAGTCAGAATGAAGTTAAATGAACAGAGGAATTGGCATTAATATCACGACGGGTGCTTTGAATACATCCTTGTAATCTATTAGAAAGGGGTTAGAGCTACTAACGATAGGAGTGTCCTATGGAATCAACATGAACCAGTACCTATAGCCTAGGTTCATGCTATGGACCCTTATATGGCAGCATGGACCCTTATATGGCAGTACCTATAGCCTAGGTTCATGCTATGGACCCTTTAAGGGTCCATAGCATGAATCTTTGTAGATGTAACTACTAGCTTGGTCAGCAAAATAAAGCAAGACGTTCACATGTCTAACTAAACCACTAATGAGATGCAATTACACAAATCACAGGGCCTGAAAGGAGAGGTTATAAGGGAAGACCATACATTAAATAATCCAGATACACTTTATGATAGATTTATCTTAAAATACTAGTAGCAGTGATTGATGTAACCAAATGCATTACATGTTATTTTGCTATATAGATATATTTCTTGTTAAGATCCTGAGATAATTTGTAAAAATAAAACAGCCTTGTCCGACAAGACCATAAGCTAAGGTAAGGAAGAACCAGGCCAGTGTTAAATGGCATTCTACAATGGGGAAGGATAGGAGACAAGGATACAAATCCCAACTAATTGACAGACACCTTCCAAGTCCACAAGAGAAGTGGTTCAGTCCAGCTCCAAAAGTTTCAGTGAAAAAAAAATAAAATAAAACCAATCAGAAATCATTTATTAGAATGAGTCATCTATAAATATTGGGTATAGGCAGGAGAGAAATTTGGAGAATTGAGTACATTCAAAAGACCTGCTGCTCATGTATTGTACATGCCACCCTCCTCTCACCTCTCAAGTCTCTCCAGCTAGTACGGGTGAGAATCTATGTTGTGCTTTCACGGTTACCCAGATAAACTTTGGGATAAATGTTAGTTTTTGTGTTTTAAAGTGCAAGCAAACAAAAGGTCAGGCTGCAGACCTGTTTCTGCCTCTTTTATTAGGAGCTGCAAAGTTACCTGTAATGTGGGTAACGGAATCACTATAGTTATGATGTGATTACTGGTTAAAGTCATCATAATTAACTATTTTCTCTACCCCAGATAGTTTGAGAAGGGAAAAATCTCGCTCTAACTGTCTAGGAACAGTCGACATAGTGCCCGTTCAAGGAATGTTTTGCTGAATTTTCCCTTCTGGCATATGCTCTTTTGAGGTGGTTTGCCTGCATCTGCTGTGCCCCGGGAGAAGGGCTCCAGCTTCTACACTTGGTTATCTTCTGTGGATCCATACAGATCTGACCCCTTCCTTACCTAGTGTTTCTTGCAGAATATGAAAGACGCGATGTAGCTCACTCCAATAAGATGGACTCAGTGAAGGTCAGATCCAAGACAAGACTTGAGTCTGCACTTTTTCTCCAAAGGTTTTCCCACGTTGAGTTCAGGCCTACATCTAATAGAAAGATTTGCAAATGCAGCATCTGAAATGGATCTCTTGGTTTATATCTGTTTTCAGAGGTTTCGGCGCTGTTTGAAGCTGGCACCTCCATTACCTATGTTTTCCAAGAACCTTATCCAGTGACAAAAAATGCAAGCACTTCATCTTCCGCCATTTATGCAGATGCGGTTATGTCGAAGGAAAACATTGCGCTTAGCTTCCTGACAGCACATGCACCAAGCCTTCTGCTGTACATCAACACCTACTTTCATGAATACTTGGCTGTGATTCTCTCAAAAAATGGTAAGCTCTTATGACGTGTCTGGGCTGAGGCCAAGATCACTATCTTGAGAGTTACCAGGGGGATGATAGAGGTTTTGGGTGTAATTTCAGCTGGGCTTTTTTACTGCAACTTTAACAGGTTCCTTGCATTCGATTCATGTAAGTGGCCATCACTCTTGTTTATGTCCCTTTATTTTGTATGCAGCACGGTATTTGCTTATGTGGGCCTTGAATAATCATGTTGCTCGACCTTACCAGCCTCCTGACTTTTGTTTGGCAGGACCATATAGTAGCAATTCCTCACTATTTATTCACGCTGAAATCCATTAGGTGTACAGGATTACAAAGATGAGAAATTCGATGAAGGTAGCTGAATGCCTGGCCCAGGAATATAATATTCTCTTCCACCTCTTTTGTTGGTGTGCGTATAGTTTTTTGGGAGAGGGATGCAGTGCCAGAGAAGATGTGCGAGTTCAAGTGCTGCTCTAGCACTTGGGCACCTGAGGCTTATTTTATTTTTTTTTAATGCCATCCTAGCTAAATATCACAAGCAAGCAAATGGCATCTTTGGCGTTATACACAGTGAGTTTTGGTATTGGCACATTGAAACTGGTGACTATGTATATTGGTTATTCATTGCTTCCCTGCCTTATCCATGGGTTCCCTTGTTGCTGTGTGATATATGTCATGTGTATACAGTATAGAGGAATAGGACTTTAATGCCATAAGGTTGAAAATATTTATCTAAGCAAATAATCCAGACTGGTTGGATGCTTTGTAAGTTCACATAGAGATTGCTCAGCCCAAACCAGTTTGGGCTCTGATTCTCAGTTAAGTAATTTCCTTTCTTCTACATGGGTCTTACAGTGAATATAGATTTAAATTTCACCTATTTAAGCTCTCCTTTATGCTGCCACGGTGATGTAAAACCTGTGTTAGTTTAACAAGTCAGGCCTTTGCTCTTCATGAAATGTAGGATTCTGTAGCTTTAATTTTCAGGTCATTAATTCAGGAAGGGAGGGACTATTTTGTAGTGGCTGGAGAAATGAACTGGGTTCATTATCTTTCGCTTTTCTTGTGGTTTTCAGGACAGCATTCTCCAAAGCAGCCTCTCATTTGAGGATGCCTGTCCACCAACAAATCCTATTTGCTCCACTCAGGGTTAGAGATGCTCGGTGCCTTTGAAAATTGGGATTGAGGTACCTCAGATTGTGGGCCCAAAAATGCAGACACCAAAATCAGAAGTCAGTTTTGCAAACCCTGTTCATAATCTCACAGTACCTTAGTTTTCTCATTGATAGAATAAGAATAACACCATTACCCAAGGGACATGAGACTTAACCGCTCTACTACTCAGATGTAAAACATGGCAATATATGCCATACATTAGCGAGAGAGTTGGTATCATTGACCTTGATCACTCTCTGTCAAGGCCTGTTCGCTTTCCCTATTAAATACTTTCTCCTTTACCTCCTCTGGCTCTTATGCCTTATTTCATCAGTTTTTAATTTCATATCCCCCTTTTTTAAGTCTTGTTGAAATTGAAATTATTCCAATGAAAATAATATTCAGATATGTTGCTCTTCCCTCATGCAGGACATTTATGCTTGCTATAAAGCTACTGGACCTATGAATAATAATGTCCTTTGCAGCCATAAAAGTGAATGTGGCTACTTGTATGTTATTGGTTCTTTCTCTGGGCTATTTGCTGAGCACAGCACCATTTGCTAAAACCCTAGGTTGGTAACTGGTGGGTAGATTATTGGTTAAATAATTGTCATGATCTTTGGTGAGGAGGGAGTGGTCATCTTATGTGTGCCTGAACCATACTGCTCTGGATTTGCAATAGCCTTTGCACCTGTTAAGAAAGTCATGTATTGGAAGAAAAAATGTGCATATTTAACAGTTCAAAACAATTGCAGTCAATATTTCCAACCTCTCTAGGCTACTGCTAGCTTCTCTTGATAGTCTCCATATTCCATAAAATGGCCAGTCAAATCTCTGACCAATAAATATAACGTTATGACAAAAAAGCTGATGATAATTAAGGTGTCCCCAGGATAAATGTACATTCAAAATAGCTAAAGTATCCAAAAAGGGCTGTGAATGCTTATCTTCTATTGAAAGAGATTTTAGGGAGGTTGAACCTGAGTAGATATCTTTGGACCAAATCCTATCAAATGTACAGTGTTCGCTGCAGAATCAATGGAATAATAAAAAAAAAAAAATATTCCTAACTACACATCTAGAAAGGAGGTCAGCTACATTCATTAGCATGTAACAATATTGTTATTATTATTACTGACATCAAAATTGGTAGGCTCGGGGAAGTGAAGTGATGTGCCCAAGAACATTCAGTAGACCCATGTCAGAGCTGGGCGTATAATTTAGGCCTTATTAAGTCTGGTCCAGTGATCTATCCATTATCTGACTTTGCCTTCCCCTGGTAAGATCATACTAATGATCAGAATGTAACAAGAAGAGGTGCTTAATGAGTAAATTACAGTTATACGACAGGCTAGGCACCACCCGCACTCAAACACACAGAAATCACCATTCTAGATCACACTAGAGATCTGTCTCTTCCGGTACCTTGTCTCCAGTAGTGGCCAGCACCAAATGCTTCAGTGGAAGGTACCCACAATCCTTAAATAGAAAATGATGGAATAAATTGCTACATTTATATAAAAGGCTTCTTTTTCACCTTTCTCAGTCATTGGCATAGATCCTGAAGCATAAGAGCTTATGCATAAAGTTCATAAAGAAATTGAAGTGACTCAAAAGTTCAAATCACTAGTGTGATGCTGTAGTCAAATGAGCTAATAGCATACTGGGACCCATTAGCCGATGCGTCGCCAGCAGGGCTAAGGAAGTGATACTTGGCGTTGGTGACATGCCAGCTGGAGTATTATATCTAGTTCTGGGCAGTGCAGTTCAAAAAAGATGTGGATAATCTTGAAAGGGTTCAGAGGAGGGCCACAGGAATAATTAAGGGCCTGGAGGACAAACCTTATGTGGAAAGACTAAAATATCTGGGACTGCTCATCCTGGAGAAGAAAAGACTGAGGAGGGGCTTGGTGGCTGTCTATAAGTGTGTAAGAGGTGAATATCAGGAGCTGGGAGAGAACCTGTTCACTAGAGCACCCCAGGGAAGGACAAGGAGAAATGACCATACACTGTTAGAGGATGGTTTCAGGTTGAATGTAAGGAAGAACTTCTTTACCATAAGGGTGACCAGAATCTGGACTAGACTTCCCAAGGAGGTAGTGCAGTGCCCAACCTTGGGAGTCTTCAAGAGGACACTGGACAGACACCTAGATGGGATCATTTGATCTCAGCAGTATTCCTACCCAGAGCGGGAGGTTCAACTTGATCTTTTGAGGTCCCTTCCAGCCCTTAATTTTTATGATTCGATGATCCCATTTTCAAAAGTGAGTGTGGAAATTCAGATGCTGCATAATGTGAATTAAAACTTTGGTTTCTAAGTCACATAGGCTCTTTTGGAAGTAGTACATAATGGCTAAGTACAAACAGTCAAAAAGCCCAAGGCTGAATTGATTCAATCTTCATAGGTTAGTCTAAGCAGCATAGACTGAACCGATAAGCAAGTGAACAGACATTCACTTTTCATTCTGAGGATGCAGCCACCTCCCTACAGTGGCCCAGGCTAGAAGCTGGGGGGCGCTAGAGCACGCCTCCCTACTTGGCTGGAGCAGACAGCTTGGGCCAAGGCTAGCCCACCCACTCTGCAAGGGGGGACGGGGTTTGCAGGGGAGGTGCAAAGCATCCTGGGATGCAGGGAGACTGAGAGTTACCTTGAATCTGGAGGGAATCTGGGACAGTTCACTAAACCAATTTCACCTAAATCAGTGAAATCTGATACTACATCCATCCAGGTTTATCTTAAAGTGGGTTTGGCCATTTTAAAAGTGGTTTATGTGCACTGAACTTCTGCTGTGTTCTAGATCTGAACTGGTTTCCAATCACACCAGTTTATGTGTAATTTCTGTCCCTAGCCTATATCTCCTTGTCCTTGCCAACTCAAAAGTCTGTATGATGTAGCTGTGGATATTTTCCCATATTTTTCCCCACATTCTATATGATTTGGTGCATTCCACAATGCAGAATATATAAAAAATAATCTATCCCCTGTGTGTATGTTACTAAGCTCTTGGAATCATTATCTGGGTATCATAGTAAACTTAGTATTTTAGTAATTAGTAACATTGCAGTTACAATCATCTCAAAGATCACCTTTATTTGGTGATTTTCCAAGGCCTGATGTTTTCAAGCATCTACATTTTGAGACATAAATATGGGAATCAAATAGCAAAATTCCTACCTTAGAAAATGTTAGTGCCTTAGTACAAGTGACAAAATCCAGGCACCACAAATTTATTCTGTTTTATTATGGTATCAAAATCTCTCCTTTGCCTTCCAGAGATCAGATGCATGATCTTTTGACTTTAGGGGAAATTAGGCAATTAGGTTATATTGTTCTGAGAAAGTTTCAGTGTGAATAAATGCATAAGCTCTATTGCTGTAATAGAAGGAAAACAGGCTTACTGATTTTTTTTTCTAACTTCTTCTGTCAGTTTATAAAAAGCCATTCATTTAGCTGCAGGGACCTTCTTAAAATGAAAACCTATTTCTTGAATCCAGGTCCAAATTTATGATGTAACTTTCTTCTGCAAATTTCAGTGATTTTATTAAGTAATCATGGCTCTGTGTCCTCCCTTTACTGACAAAATCACTCACTTCAAACAGTTGATGGGGAATAAAAAATGACATAGCCAAAGATCAATTCTGTCAATTCGCTCCCTGAAAAGTGAATTAAGAAATATGGTGAAAGTTATTTTAGGAAATGATTTTCCAAACCTTTGATTTCCAATGTCTTTGGCTTTCTCCGTGGGCATTGTGTGATTTCTAATCCAGAAAGACAGCAGATAACTGGCATCAAAGCAAATAGATTTCAAGCTTTCCTAGAATGCCAGAAACTTTATCTGAATCTGTTATCTCATCTCAGGAGAAACTAAACAATTTGAGGGGGGGTTCAGCCTATTCTGTACCTTTTGCCTCACAGGGAGTTCTCTTCTCAATTCCTATTTTAGCAGAAGAGACTCTGAAATTGCACGGGAAAGATTAAAGATAGAAACATATACCAGTTAAAAGCAGAAGTACAAATGAAACCAGCTTGAGTCATTCTCCTACTGGGCCTTTGATTTCCAACTTCCAGTAGCAGTAACTAGGTGAAACCAGCTATCCTGCGTCTCGGGTCTTGAAATCTGCCAGTCTTTTTAATAAATGCGTAACAAAAGACCAAATCCACAGTAGGAATAGGATAAATTAGCATGCCGTGAAAAAAAGTTTAGGAGATACAAAGCAGACAGTTCACAGGTGAGGTTTTTTTTTAATATATATATAAATGAATAACCCACTACAATCTCCCTCCATCTCAGTCAGAGGGAGGCTTTCTATGCGGAGCATTTTAATAGTACCTGTTGCTCTTGCTTGGGAAACATATTCAGTTGAACCTGGAATACCCATTCCTCAGTTGGAAGCACAGACTTTTTTCACTTTAAAGCCAGACAAAGACAATAGTTTAGAGGGAAAACTCTTTGGAGACAGGTGGTGTCTCCTGAGTCTGTGCTTACACTGTACACGGTGCCCATTTCTTTCTGTTCACTTGCCACAGTGTGGTCCTAAGCCATGATGGGGGCTTCTTAAGTGGTGCTAGTGGTGGAGATGATGATGCTTATAATAAATCAAAGGCAAGGGTATAATAAGCAATACAAAAGAAAATAATCACCAAAACATATTTACACAGTCCATTAAGCCTTCCTTTTGTGTATATGACCTCAATCCTCTGTTTCCTATATTAAAGAGCATAGTAATCATATCTAACTCTGTGAGCCATGAGGTATCATGCCATTGAGGTCTGGTGCCACATGAACGATTGTGCTGTTACATGACTAATACAGCATGCTTACATTTCTATAGTCTCTTAAAGTTTGGAGTATTGCATTGGTCTTTACAAATGAGGTATGAAGCACTCTTTACCTACCATTGGGATACAGTGTAGGGACACATGTCACTGGGTGCATCTGCATGACACGCTAAGTGCGCAGTAGTGTGGTGAGCGAAACCCCTGCCAATATGCTATTGCACAGTAGTATTAGGCTTCTGCGCAGTAAGCATCTGTAAAAACCCATGCACCAGTGCTACTATGCAAGAGCACCATTTTCTGCGCATTTATATAGTACTGACTTATCCTAGTACTAAACTGAATGTTCGGTAACTACGGCGCATTAATGAACGTGTAGACACACCCAGTGGCATGTAAGTCGGGGACAGAGCCACACGGAAGAGGTTGTGTTTAACAGGTGAGCAGTAAGGGAAAGA